>NW_013548058.1:0-1656 GCF_000499425.1 Eimeria acervulina
AAGATATGCATTAATTAATTTGTTCGTTTGTTACATTTATTTATTTATTTATTATATTTTATTTATTTATTTATTATATTTATTTATTTATTTTGATGTTTCTGCTTCTGCACAGAGAGCAAGCGATGCATGCTGTAGTCTGTAGTCGTCTGCTGTATATACAGCCTTTCTTAAGGCATAAAAATTAATTTAAGAATATAAATTAAGATATTTAATTATTTTTATTTGCTGCTGCATATACACTTTAAATAAATTCAAACAGCAGCAGCACAGTGGGGGCCCCCAAACAATCTGCTGCAGGGGGGCCCCCCAGACAATCTGCTGCAGGGGGGCCCCCCTCCTTAGAGGTGCTGCACTTGAGGTGTATATATGTTGATGAATAGCCTTTAATATATTATTTTAAATTCTTTTTGTTTTTATTAATTAAATTCTTTTTATTTTATTTATTATTTATGTCGATAGAAAATATATTAAAGACATTTGGGGCCCGGGGCCCCCTACAGCCTTAGTAAGGAGTTAGGCTTTAGGGGCCCCCTTATGCAGGTGAAGCTGAGAGAAACACCGCTGCTGCTGCTGCTGCTGCTATTACTGTTGCTGCTGCTGCTGCTGCAGGTGCAGCGGGGTGCATGCACCCACGGGCCCTGCTCAGGGGGGCCCCCCTCTCCCTGTCTGTCTATGAAGTCTCTTCAGCTACAGTGTACAGCAATGCATAGAAGAGGGGCCCCTCGCAGCAACTTCTTGAAGGCCCCTTACCCTACCCTGCTGCTGCGGGGCCCCCCCATCTACTCTTATACAGACGCAGCTTTCCTTGCTGTCTCCTCTCAAACCCTCCAGCAGCAAGAGCGGCAGCAGCAGCAGCAACAGAAGCAGCTGCAGCAGCAACACAAACAGCATCCGATGCTGCTGCAGAATGTAGTTAGGTGCACATTTTCAGGTGTTTCCCCATACAGCCGGCATAAGGGGCCCCCCGTCGCTAGGGGCCCCCCTCTTTGGGCTCAACGGGTCTCGATCAGCAGCAGCAGCTGCTGCTGCTGCTCCAGCAACAGCAGCAGCAGCAGCTCCTCAGCAGGAATCTCTAATGCCTCGCTTGCCTGGTGGGGCCCCCCTAGCAGCAAACGGGGGCCCCCAACGAACCCTCTATTGCCGCGGGTGTACAGACACTGTGTGGCTTGCAGGAGACCCACAAGCTTTGCTGCAACTGCAGCAACTGCAGCAGCCAGGTCTTTTGAGGGGCCCCTTCAACTAAGGGGCCCCCTTCTACGGGGCCCCCGTCTAGCTAACAACCAGAGACGATTTGCATGCAACGAAAACAGAGACACCTTTACCTTTGAAGAGGCCTCTCCTACAACACCCCATAGAAATTCTCTTAGAGATCCCCAAGGGGCCCCTCAAGGGGGCCCCCCTGGGGGCCCCCATGGGGGCCCCCAATATCCCCCCCAGGGGCCCCTAAGAGGGGCCCCCCAAGACGCTTCCGAAGGGGCCCCCAACAAGGGCCCTCCCCATGGGGCCCCTTCCTATAGGTCCCCCACAGAGGCCCCCAAGGGGCCCCCCGAAGGGGCCCCCTCTTTTGGGCCCCCGGATGGGGCCCCCTTCTCTGTCTCCCCCACAGGGGCCCCCAAGGGGCCCCCCACAGGGGCCCCCAAGGGGCACCCAGAA
>NW_013548057.1:0-1991 GCF_000499425.1 Eimeria acervulina
ACACATGAGTGGTCGCTAAAATGCTGATTCCTGTTCTCCTTAGTTTTCCCGTCCCTTGCACTGGAGTCTACAAGAAATCCGCAATACCGGCGAGAGCAGCTAGGCATGCGCGGTGAAACTTTCGTTATCTGCCCTCCATTCGTCGAAATCCCCTTCCTTCAAACGCGGAGGAGAGTATTTGTGACAGAAGAGCTTCAGCTTGATATCCAGAAGATCTTCAGGATCTGGTCTCCTTCCTGTCTTGAGTATTTGTATCGCACTGCTGAGGTCCGCGGCCAAAGTAGTAAAGAAGCGGTTGCGTCCTGCGAAGTATGCTCGTGGGGTCGGGGTGGGTACAGCGTGGCTAATGGCATCGGTGAGTTGCTTCCAAGCGGAAGGGTCTGGTGTCTGATGCAGCACAATGAGGGTGGAAACCACCGTTTCCAGGATGAGGAAACGGAACGCCAGCCGCTCAGCTGCACGGCTTGCTATCATTTTTGTGACGTCGCAACGGTGATGAGCATAGGAGACTGCGTGCGTGATCAGGTCTTCTACTGTTCCCACCAACTCCATTATCTGTGCAAGCCCCAAACATGGCTGCACAAGAAGCCGACGGGCCTTCCGGAGAAGCGGCACAGGGTTCCGCTTGCCGCAATAAGTGGACACGGCGCGCTTAACGTCAACCGAGCAAAACACAGGAGGCACTGTAACTTCTAGCGTCGGCAGATGCACAAAAGGGTGTTCTTTCCGTGGAGGAGGTGGAGAGTCTGCCTTCTCCATCAGTTCTGTGACTGTCGATGTCGAAGCAGAGGCAACAACAATAGAACCTGCTCCTGCTGAAATTGCTTCTACACTTGCGCTGTTACTAGTCACTAAAGCGGTAAGAAGCGGCATCTCCTCGGCGCGCCTTGCCCCCGCAAACACCGATGAACCAGGGTCCGCATTACGCCTATAAAGTGCGGCTGCTGGCCCTCCATCCTCTGAGGTACCAGGTGCATCAGCGTCATAACCTGAAGCCGATGCAACAGCAGCTGAATGAGATGGGGGATGATGAGGTTGTGAAAATCCCGGAATCGCCTGGATCCCGATGTCCTCGGGCGTCGAGGGACCTGCTGGTACAGCAGCAGCAGTAGACTGTAACGCCTGTTGAGAGGTGCTGGGCTGAGGTGTCTGAAGCCTTGGAGGGCCGTGGGTGAGCCACGCATCTTCTACCATAGGCGCCGAGACCGATTCAGCAGGTTTCAAACGCTGGCTCTGTGGCTCCCCCAGAAGCTCCGCACCCTCCTGCTGTTCCCGCTTTCGTTTCCGCTGCCCCCTGGTTGGATCGTGTTGCTGTCCACTCTTTTCCTCTAGCGTCACTTGTTGCTCCTCACGTGCCCTTGCCTGCTGGTGCATTTGCTGTTGCAACCGGTGCTGGTGCCTTGGCTGCTGCATATGATCATTCCCCTGTTGCCAATTGTGGGGCTGCCAATGGCTGCGTCGCTGGTGCTGGTTCACGTCGTTGTGGGGGGCCAGATGATATTGGCGGTTCCACAGCCTACTCTGCACCTTCTGCTCCAGCGGGTCCAGCTGTCGCCGCATCTGGCACATCTTCTCCTGCAGCTTCTGCAACTCCTCATACACCCATACGCACGAAGTAGGAGCAACATCTCCAGCAGCATCTTCGTGAGGGAGGTGCATGAGCTGCCCTGCGCCTACATCGAACGGCTTCGGCGCTTGCATTTGCAGAAAATGCGCAGCTGGTTGCTCAACCAGGACTTGTGGGTAGCCAAGCTGCTCTGGCCTTGGAGCCGCGCTGGGTGGGGGTAAACGTAAATCGGCTCCAGCGGGTCCATGGAGAGGTTGATGCTGCTGTTGCTCCTGGGGATCATGTCCACCATCACCAAAACCCGCCCCAGCTACACGCGAACGCAGCCTCTTCTTAAGGGGCAATTTCAGCTCCTCGCCAGCAGGAAACCTGGAGCCCTGCGGAATCTGGCGTTGTTGCTGATTCTCTTCGTCACCAGATACGC
>NW_013548056.1:0-1697 GCF_000499425.1 Eimeria acervulina
GCTAGTAGTTATAATATATATATAATATATATATATATATATATTATGCTAGTAGTTATAATATATATAATATAATATATAATATATATATATGTATATGTATATTATGTGCATGCAGATTTACAAATGGTTAATATAACATGCAGAGTTTTATCGAGGCCAGATGAGCGTCGTTTACCTGAGGTGTACAGACAGCTGGGCATGGAGTACGACGAAAAGGTCTTACCTTCAATTATTAACGAGGTTTTAAAGTCTGTAGTTGCTCAGTTTAATGCAAGTCAATTAATTACACAAAGAGAAATTGTCAGCAAACAAGTCCGCGACCAACTCGTTAAAAGAGCTAAGGATTTTAATATTCTTCTTGATGATGTTTCTCTAGTAAGTATTTACTATTATTATTATTTATTATTTATTATTATTTATTATTTATTATTTATTATCATTTATTATTTATTATTGTTTATTATTTATTATTGTTTATTATTTATTATCTTTATATTTTGTTTGCGGGGCTTTAATATTCTTCTTGATGATGATGTTTCTGTTGTAAGCCTTTAAAATATTATTAATTATTAATTATTTATTATTTATTGTTATTATTACTATTATTTATTATTTATTATCTTAATTAATATTATATATTTAAATTAGTTTCTGTTTCTTCTCATTAAAGACGAGTACGGATAAGAAACAAACAAACAGATAATTTTTCTGTTTTTATTTGTTTATGTATATAAAGAAGTGAAGCCCAATATATCTTTTTTAAACATTTCTTTGTTTATAATTCTTTTTCTTTATTTTCTTTATTTTCTTTTTCTTTCAGACGCACTTAAGCTTCTCACCTGAGTACGAACGAGCAGTCGAAGCCAAGCAAGTTGCGCAGCAGCAAGCAGAGCGGGGTAAATATGTTGTATTAAAAGCTCTCGAGGAGAAGAAGAGTACTATTATCAGAGCACAAGGAGAAGCAGAAGCTGCTAAACTTGTCTGTCTCATTAATTCACCCTCACCAATACTACTCCTGCTGCTGTTGCTGCTGCTGTTGCTGCTGCTGATGCTGCTGCTGTTGCCGTTGCTGCTGTTGCTGTTGCTGCGTCTGTTGCTTTTTGCTTGCTGATGTATATATATATATATATATGCGTTTATGTATATATACCCACAAGTATATATATGGATGTATATATATACAAATGCATAGATACATAAATATATATATATATATAAATATATATATATATTTTTTATATGTTTATTATATGTTTGTTTGTTTAGATAGGAAACGCAGTGAAGACAAACCCTGCTTTTCTCGAGTTGCGACGCATTGACGCTGCGAGAGAAGTAGCGCAGACCGTTGCTCGGTCGGCAAATAAAGTAATGCTTTCTTCTGAGTCTCTTCTTCTAAACCTTACTGAGTAGGTTATTTAGGTGTACGTACACCCCGACTCTCATTTATTTACACCCCAAACAACCCTAAACCCTAAACCCTAAACCCTAATTCTGTTACGGGGACAATTTTCTCTTCTTTTTTTGCGGTTTTGTTTGTTTATCGTGCAGAAGCAAACGCTTTTCAGACGTGTTTAACCCTCAGAGTAAATAAATAAATAAATATAAACAAATGCAAGAAAAGAATTAAAAGAAATATATATATATATATATATATATAAACAATGAGGTTAAAGCAACAACAAGACCAAAGAAAT
>NW_013548055.1:0-1805 GCF_000499425.1 Eimeria acervulina
TAATAATAATAATAATAACAATATGTTTTTTGTTTGTTTGTTTATATTACAGGGAAACCGCAGCGCAGCAATTCGTATCCCAATAAGCAGCAGCAGCAGCAGCAGCAGCAGCAGCAGCAGCAGCACAAGAATAGAGTTTCGATGCCCTGACTGTTCTTCTTGTCCTTATTTAGCTTTTTCTGCAATTGCATTAGCAGCAGCAGACGGCATTAAAAGACAAATAGAACCCCCTAAGCCGATTGAATGTAATTTATATAATATAAATGCAGAGAAACATAATATCAAAACAACTCCAAAAGACTTAGATGCTGCTCTTGATGCACTTCAACAAGATTATCAATTTCTGCTGCAAGGCAATGTATTTACTAAGGTTTGTTTATTTATTTATTTGCTTATTTATTTATTTATTTACTTATTTCTTTGTTTATTTGTTTGTCTTTGTTTATTTGTTTGTCTTTGTTTGTTTGTTTGTCTTTGTCTTGTTGTTTGTTTTGTTTGTCTTTGTTTTATTTGTTTGTCTTTGTTTATTTGTTTATTTGTTCATTGAGGGTTTTTCTTCATGTTTATTTTGTCTGTTTGTTTACATCTTGTAGTGCTGCCTTTGTTTGTTTTTATATTTCTATTTTCTTTTTCTGTGGTGTATATACACCTCTTCTTTCTCTTATGCTGCTTTTGTTGTTGTTGTTGTTGTTGTTGTTGTTGCTGCCGCTGCTGCTTTTGTTGTTGCTGTTGTTGATGCTGCTGCTGCTGTTTTGCTTTCTCTTTTTCTTCTCTTTCATCAGTAGAGTTATGCGTAGCTCAGAACTAAAAAAAATTATAAAAATATTAGAGATTAATTGATTTAAATTAAGGGTTTAGGGTTTGTTAGAAGATGTTTGCTGTTTTATGTTTAAAAAGAAGGGTTTAGGGTTTAGGGTTTGTTGGTGTATGCAGGAATTCATTGACGCATATATTGAATATAAACGAAATGAATGCAGATTAGTTGCGCATACACCCCATCCAAAGGAATATGAGCTTTATTATCATTGTTAAACAAATAAAAATTAAAAAATTAAATTAAATTTTTTAAAAATATTAAAATATAACAAATACAAACGGAAATAACAGCAGCAGCAGCAACTGCAGCAGCAGCAACTGCAGCAGAAACTGAAGCAGCAACTGCAGCAGCAGCAGCAGCAGCAGCAGCAGCAGACAGCGAATTCAGGGGTGAAGCATTAAAAAATATTTTTAAGAGTGCAAATAAAAACAAAAGAAATCCAGACCAGCAGAAGAAAATATGCTGCAGTGCAAGCAAACCCTAAACCCTAAACCCTAAACCCTAAACCCTAATTATTTTGAGGGGTGAATAAACCTTTTTTTTCAACTGCAAACAAAACTGCGGAGTTGAAATAATAAAATAAACATAAAGGAGGGGTTTACTGTCTTTACCTAATCATTTGTTTGTTTTTTTTTGTTTGTTTTGTTTATATATTTATTGTTTATATATTTGTTTGTTCGTTTGGGGTCTACGTACACTGCAGCATATTCTATACAAACAAAAATAAAAAACAAATACACTAAAGAAGAATTATTGAAGAAAAGAAATAAGAAAGACGTTAAACAAATTATAATAAACAGCAGTTTCTGCATAAACCCTCTAAATAATTTTAAAACAACAAATTAAATCAAAAACAAAAAGATAAAAAAATAAAAACAATGAAAAAAAATATATACAATACAAAAGCATGCATATATATATGTATATATATATATATATATATGTATATATGTACATTTGTTTTTTTATTTTATTCGCTGCCCTATGA
>NW_013548054.1:0-2096 GCF_000499425.1 Eimeria acervulina
AGCCAAATCCAATGCAGTCTCTCACACGCATATGTGCCTCGTCTTGCATTTGTGCGCACTTGCTGTGTGGCAATATACGCTGAACGCTACACAGCCTAGCATGAACCAGCACACAGTATCCAGTCTCCATTAACGGGCAAGCACGCCATCTCATCGCTTCCTCAAACGCACCACTAAGTACCTGCTCAACCGCAAAATGGCACATTGCTCAACATACACAACCCCTGACCTTCCTCCAACATTAGTTGCCCGTCTTGCCCTACGCACAGGCATCCATTCCAACAAATATCGACCACTCAAATCCTCCTAACCAACTCCCAACATACCACTTTGGCTCCTTACTAATCACAACCCATACTCAAAACCCCACCGCTTCTCGTCACACACTTTACACTATATTACCCCCATTTAGCTTTTCGCCCAACCCCCACTCAATGCACAGCGCTGCAGCTGCCAAATCCAATGCAGTGTTTAACACTCAGCTAAGCTTCATCCTGCATTTATGCGCACTTCCTGCGTGGAAATATACGCTGAACGCTACACAGCCTAGCATGAGCCACCAAACAGTATCCAGCCTCCAGTAACGCGCACGCAAACCAGCGCATCACCTCCTCAAGCGCACCACTAAATAGCTATTCAACAGCCAAATGACACATTGGTCCGCATACACAACCCCTGACCTTCCTCCAACATTAGCTGCCCGTCTTGCCCTATGCTAAGGCATCCACTCCAACAAATATCGCCCACTCAAATCCTCCTAACCAGCCCCCAACATACCACTCTGCTCCTTCCTAATCATAACCCATACAAAAAAACCCACCGCTTTTTGTCACACACTTTACACTATATTACCCCCATTTATCTTCCCGCCATCCCCCACTCAATGCAGAGCGCTCCAGCTGCCAAATCCAATCCAGTCTTTCACAAGCCAATTCGCCTCATCTTGCATTTACCCTCACCATCTGCGTGGCAATATACGCTGAATGCTACACAGTCTAGCATGAACCACCTAACAGTATCCAGCCCCATTCACCGGGCACGCACACCAGCGCATCGCTTCCTCGAACGCACCACTAAATACCCGCCCAACAACCAACCGATACAGTCCTCCACATACACAAGCCCTGACCTTCCTCCAACATTAGTTGCCCGTCTTGCCCTATGCACAGGCATCCACTCCAACAAATATCGCCCACTCAAATCCTCCTAACCAACTCCCGACACACCATTTCGGCTCCTTCTTAATCACAACCCATACTCAAAAACCCACCGCTTTTTCTTACACATTTCACACTATACTGCCCCCATTTAGCTTCCCCCCATCCCCCACGCAATGCGCAGCGCTGAAGCTGCCAAATCCAATCCAGTCTTTCACAAGCCAATTCGCCTCATCTTGCATTTATGCGCACTCGCTGCGTGGCAATATACGCTGAGCGCTACACAGCCTAGCATGAACCACCAGACAGTATCCAGCCCCAATCACCAGGCACGCACACCAGAGCATTGTTTCCTTGAACGCACCACTAAATACCCGCCCAACAACCAAACAACCAACCGATACAGTCCTCCACATACACAAGCCCTGACCTTCCTCCAACACTAGCTGCCCGTCTTGCCCTATGCTAAGGCATCCACTCCAACAAATATCGCCCACGCAAATCCTCCTAACCAACTCCCAACATACCACTTCGGATTCTTCCTAAACACAACCCATACTCAAAAACCCACCGCTTTTTGTCACACACTCTACACTATGTTACCAAAATTCAGCTTCCCCTCACCCCCCACTCAATGCACAGCGCTCCACCTGCCAAATCCAATGCAGCGTTTAACACGCATATGCGCTTCATCCTGCACTCATGCGCACTGGCTGCGTGACAATATTCGCTGAACGCTACACAGCCTAGCATGAACCAGCACACAGCATCCAGCCTCCATTAACGCGCAAGCGTACCAGCGCATCGCGTCCTCAAACCCACCACTAAATACCTGCTCAACCACAAAATGACCCACTGTTCCACATACACAACCCCTGGCCTTCCTCCAACATTAGCTGCCCGTCTTGCCCTATGCAAAGGCATCCACTCCAACAAATA
>NW_013548053.1:0-1749 GCF_000499425.1 Eimeria acervulina
TTATACTATTTATAGTATATTGTGGATTTGTTGTTATTATTAATAATTAAATAAATTATTATTATAAATAGTAATACATATAATATATTATTATACATCATACAATATAATATATACGTGAATAAACTAATCAATCTTAATAATAATAATAATAATAATAATAATAATAATAATAATAATGTATATAATTGAATAGATAATTATATGGATTAAATAATTAATTCGTTAGTATAATATATATAAAATAAATAAATAAAAGAAAAAGAAACAGCAGCATTTTCATTTGTCTCTCTCTCTCTATGCATGCAGCGATAATATATATTTTCTTTTTTTTGTTTCTTTTTCTGTTTCTCCCCAGGACGTCGTTGTAGAGTTTTATATTTTGTGGCCGTCAGCAGAAATGGCTGAATGCAGCAGCAGCAGCAGCAGCAGCAGCAGCAGCAGCAGCAGCAGCAGTGCAGCAGCAGACGCTGAGCTGTGTCCCTCTGTTGCTGCTGCCTTCGAAAACAACAACGGCAACGCAGCCGCAGCAGCAGCAGCAACCGCAGCGGCAGCAACAGCAGCAGCAGCAAATACTTCCTTGGAGACAAACAGCAGCAGCAGCAGCAGCAGCAGCAGCAAAAATGAGGAGAAGAGAGAGACAGGACCAACACAGGCAGACACAGGAGACGCTCCCCAGCAGCAGCAACAACAACAGCAGCAGCAGCAACAACAACAGCAGCAGCACCAGCAGCACCAGCAGCAGCACCAGCAGCAGCACCAGCAGCACCAGCACCAGCAGCAGCAGCAGAAGCAGCAGAAGCAGCAGCAGCAGCAGCAGCATTACAGTCGTAGTTGTGTGTTATTTAAAGAGCGAATGCAAGTAGAAGGAGAAGAAATAAAAAGCGTAGAAGTTTATGAAGAAATATTTAATTTCGCTCTCTTCGAGTCGCAGTTTGGGTCCCCCTGTACATATCTTTAATTTATTATATTATATAAATATATATATATATATATATATATACACATATATATCTATATATTTATAAATATATATATATAGATTGTATTTAAATATATATATTTATTATTTTAGTTTTAATCTGTTATTGTTTTCTTTGTTTGTTGTCTGTTCGTTTGTTCTTCTTTAATTAATATACATTTTTAAATATTTTATATTTTTAAACTTTGTATGTTGTTATTCTTTTGCTTCTTTCTTTTGTCTTTTTAGCTCTTTATTCTTATTTTATCTTTCTTTATTATCTTCTTCTTCGCTTTAATTCATTTATTTTATTTTATTTTATTTTATTTTTTATCTACTTTCTTTTTTATTTTCTTTGTCTTATCTCTTTATTTTATTTTCTGTCTTTGTCTTATTTTATTTAATTTTGTTTTCTGTCTTTATTTCACCTTCTTTATTTTATTTTCTTTATTTTATTTTCTTTATTTTATTTTCTCTTTATTTTACTTTCTGTCTTTTTGTCTTCGTTCTTTGTCTTTTCGCCTACCGTATAAATTCAAAATGTGTTCGTTCGAATGCATCATATTTGTATTGTAGATATATATATATATATACATATATATATTGTATATATATATATATATATAGATATTATATATATATGCATATTTATTTATTTATATAATATGTAAATATATATATAATAATAAATGCAGTCTATATGTATATAAATATATATACATATTGTATAGAGTGACTGTAATACGTGTACTTACATATATTATCATATATAATATATATATATATAT
>NW_013548051.1:0-2374 GCF_000499425.1 Eimeria acervulina
TTTTTCTTAGTCCCTAGAGCGTAGCGCATTGGCCTTTTATGATCGCGTATGCATAGACAACGAAGTGACGGCTTTACGCCTTGTGCCGATCGTGTCAGGTGCGGCCGCTACGAGGACTGACGGAGGCTGTAGGTTCTCCGTTTGTGAAGACATTGACATGAATTTACAGCGAACTGGTAGGCGCGAGCACATGCCTGTTTGAACTGGTTTGAATATTCGATTTCTGCTGCTGAACCGGCCGGCCACGATAGTGGGGAGCAGCCAGCCTTCCCATGCGAGCGAGAAGGCGGCGGAAGAAGCAACAATAAAATGAATAAATCTTTGAAAAGACGCTATAAGTGTGTGAGATTCGACTTTCCGTTGGCTTTCGGCGCACCAAATGTGCAAACCTGATGACGCTACGAGGGAACGGTTTGAACGGGCAGCAAGCAGCAACACCGTTGTCTGTGGCCGCTGCAGCCATCATAGCCCCAAGGCACCGAAGCCTCTACTCATTTGCCTGCCTTCTTTGTCCTACAGAACTTCGTTTGAACAGATAAAGGCCTGAAAGACTTGAACTGCACTGTCACGGCGCTGCTTCAGTGTGCCCTTAACCACTCGCTGCTGCGCCACAGAAAAGAGTCGTGGGCTAGGGCAGCAGGAGCACAGCACTGGTATATGCCTTTCTGCTCCTCAGCAATTTGTCCGCAACTCTTTCATTTATCGTGTTTAACTGCTTCAGAACTTCGTTTCTTGAGCTCTTCTGCAGTGGCCCACCCATCAGCCGTCCCTGATCCAGATATTGCCGGGGGGGTTGACGCCTAGGGCGTCCGTGTGTGTGGCCCCTGCTAATCTCGAGCGTTTCTCATGCACAAGTTCCTACAATAGCAAATATAAACGGATTTTCTGCCTATATCTCATCTCCAGCCAACCAGAAGAGGCCTCGAGGCTGCTGCATAGCCGTCCACCCTCGTTGCGGCTTGGCCTGACGCAGTATCCAAGCTGTGGCGCCGCACTCTGTGTCGCGCTGCTCTTCTTTGGGCCATTAGGCCCATTCAGAGGCTCAAAGGTCCAGGTCAAGCTCTTTCTCCCCCCCTAAACTACAGCCAGTGGCCATTCCACTTGCTGCCTGCCTCCCCAGACCACGCCCAACGTCGAGTCGCTCCACCGCCCAAGGCGTAAGACCTGTCCCATCTAACTTCTGTTCAAAACTACCAACTTGAAACAAAACAGTAGACAACAACTTCTTACTGTTGCGCACTTCTCAGAGCAACCTAAAGGCGTCGTAGCCGCCATCGGCCGTCTGCAGCACTGGCTTACAGAGGGTTTCGAGTTATGGGTTCGTAGTTTTCATAGGCCCAAGTTGTTCTACATGTATCTGCATCTTTACTGAGTGTTTATGCAATTGGAAGGCAAGATCTGGCCTGTCCAAAGGAGGCACCGAGGGCTGCTGAAGGCAAGCAAAAGGGCATACCGCCTTAGGCGCATACTAACGGTGTCAGCAGGGGAGCAGAACCCCTTCGTCACATTCATCATCCTCAGCAACAGCAGCGTGAGCGACAGCGACAGGCGCAGAGTCGAAGTAGAGAGAGATAACTGAGGGAAAGAGACGCTGACGGAGGCCGTCCCTGTAGACGTGAGATCAGTGCGCATCAGCACGATGGGCATTCTCTCGTGCCCCGACGACCCCGCCGTCGCTGCAGTAGCAGCAGACTCAGTGACTGAAGAAGCCGCTGGTGCCTCGATAGCAGCAGAGGCGACAAACACCTCTGTCCCTTCTGGAACGACAGAGCTGGATGCCACGGAGCCGTGTCCGCATCTCGACGCTTCCGATGAAGTCCAACAAGCCCCCCCTACCTGGGGCGCCTGTGCCAGCGAGAAGCAAAACCCGTCGGAAGTAAAAGGCGAAGGATCGGGCGCACTCGACGACCAGTGCATTTCTGGCAAAGATGAGAGGCATCTGCAGCGGCACCACGATGAAGCTGAAGGGAGCCTGAAGAAGGAAGGTTCCCCTGAATGCGCTGAATGTGGAAAGGACCAACCAGAGGTCGGTAGCTCCCAGGAGGGGAAAGCGGGGATGTGCGAGACGTGTAGAAGCAAGGCGCAGACTGGGCGCATGCAGGATGAATTGCAGGGGGAGGAAACATTTGGGCACAACCCCCAGATGGAGGTGTCGTCTGTAGCGCCTGCCCTTGAGGACACGGAAGGCCCTCACCACCGGGGGCATGGGCCGGCGGAGGAAGGCGACGAGACTTCAGCAAAGATACCAGGAGCAAGCCGCGGCAGCAGCAGCAGCAGCAGCGGTGGGAGCGGATCGGGCACGGCTTCGAACCGCTTGCGGGGTTCGTCTGCTGCGGCTGGCGTGGCCAGCGCAGCAGGAGCTGCAACGGCAGCA
>NW_013548050.1:0-3201 GCF_000499425.1 Eimeria acervulina
CTTATGCCTATACGGGAGAACGTCCCTTCACATTCTGACTGTTTCAGGAGTAACTCGAAGTTTATCGTCGGGCGTATGGCGCGCGTCTAGCACCGGTGACCGTCTTTCCGTAGCTTTGCCTGTAAACCGTGCGCATCCTTAACGCATCAGCGGAATGCTGCCATCTATTTAAAATAGTTAGCGAATAGCATTGGGATACTTGGTTAAAAGGTGGCGAAACACTGCAGGCAGGGCATCGAGACACGCAGCCAGTCCCTGCAATGTGACTTCCTCATCACCTGGCCACAATGTGGGCATTTTCCCGCTCGAAACAAACAGCATAAATATATTAAATTTTATTCCACATTGACTTCAGCGTAAATACTGTCAGGGCACAGAGTTTCTCCTGCGTGGGAAAAACTCCTCTCAAACAACCAGAGACAGTAGCCTCGCTGCTCACTCACCGCTGGGCCACTGGACTGACCGCTGCTCTGCTTGTCTCGAGGTCCTGCTCACCATAGTCAGCTTTGCTCTCAATCACGTGCAAATCTTCGATTCAACAGGCAAATAAACCTTCACGATTTACACAGCCGCTGTTTTTTAGGCATATCTCGGATTATTGTGCCGCCTCTTGGGCCTGCAAGACAACGCCCTACCATCAGCAGCCCAGGCAGTCGTCACCTTCGGACGCAACCCTCCTCATACCATTAGGCCCACCCATTGCTTATAAGTACCTAAGCATTTTCGTTTACTGCGCCGCGCGCCATCGTCCTCACGGTACGATACGCCTTCTCTTAGGCTTCGTGCCTTCTTCGCAGCCAACCGAGTTGTTGACGTCCCTGGTCATGAGTGCACGAGTGCACGCGTTCACGAAACACAAGATACTCACAGTGCAGATGTGCCTATGGGAGTGCTCATGTATCAATCAATGTCCAAAATGTGAACTCTTGCGCATGGTTCACGTTCCACAAGTCCATTCATGGTCACCTTGTGCTGTGTCTCCGCCTTGCCCTCCGCAGGCCCGACGCAGTCTAGGGGAGAATGATGTTCAGCAGCCGCCCGTCGAAAAGCGATGGCGCACAATGGCAGCCACAGTTGCAAAGCCATGTGGGAAGTCGGAGTCCATCGAAGACCACCATGATCCGCCGAATCTCTGGTTCTCCTAACCCAGGAACGCTTGATGGGAACGCACACGACCCTAGTCACGAAGACCTTAAACAGGGCACCCGAGTGACCTACAGGGCCAGATTTCCACGCGGAACTGGTACCCCTCAGGGATGCCTCCATAGGAGAGAACCCTCTACACAAACAGCTCACTCGGCTCGAAGCATCCACTATTCGACCTGTGCGGGTAGGGCTAGCTCAGATGCATGCAGCACTGACGACTGCTCGCCAGCCACTAGAGGGAGATGCAGAACTCGGATTCCACAAACGACGGGCACTCCTCAGGGAAGCCTCCACAGGGAGGAAGCCTCGCCACCAATCTGCCGCCCATTTCAATCTACCCATCCTTGCGACAACGGAACACCTGGTGTCAGCGTCTGTGGTAGTGACGTAGGTGCAACGAGCTCTCGAGAAAGCCCCAGGATTCGTTCTCCACGAGGAACACGTACCCCTCAGGGAAGCCCTTACAGAGGGGAAGCCTCTCCACCAATCTGCCACCCATTTCGAAACTACAGCCATCCCCACGAGAACTTATTACCGGGTGAAAACGCACGCAACAGGGAAATAAGCCCACCAAGCTCTCGGGAAAGCCCCCGGACTCGTTTTCCACGAGGCACAGGCACGCCACAGGGAAGCCTCTACAGGGGGGAAGCCTCTCCACCAATCTGCCGCCCATTTCAAGCCTCCAGCCGTCCGCGTGACAACGCACAGCCCGGGGCAAACGTACACACCAAGGACGTATGTGCGCCGAGGTCTCAAAAAATGCCTCGGACTGGTTTTCCACGAAGAACAGGCACGCCTCAGGGAAGCCTTTACAGAAAGGAAGCGTCCGCACTAATCTGCCACCCATTTCAACACTCCACCCATCCGCGGGGCAATGGCCCGCCAGGCCCAAACGTACTTGGCAAGGTCGTCTGCCCACCTACCTCTCGAGCAAGCCCCCGGACTCGTTTTCCACATGGAACAGGCACGCCTCAAGGAAGGCTTCAAAGGATAGATGAGCTTCCCCTTCAACCAGCAGCACATCGCCACTGCGCGACCCCCAATGGCCCGTCCGAGTCACGCATGCACGGCGGCGAAGACTCTCCGCAGGCTGCCCAACGGATCGAGAGGAGTCCCTGTCCACAAGAAACAGGCACTCCACCTGGATGCCGTCTCAGGAGGGAACCTAGTGTACAAATCCCTCACGTGGTTCGGCGCGAAATGAATGCATCTGAAGCCCAAGTATACAGCAGTGACGATTGTTCGCAAGCCTCCCCAAACAATTCCAGAACTCGACTCCCACGCGGAATAGGCAAGCTTCAGGGATACCTTCACAAACGGGAAGCTTCCCCGCAAACTCCTAAGCAAGCAGCAGTTCAACACCTCCAAAGCACAAACGGCTTGGGTGCGCCTCCAGTAGAAGCCTTCAGCGGCGAGGAAGCTTCAAGTAGTTTGCGGGAGGCCTTCACCACTCGATGTTCTAGATATTCTAGAGAGGCGCGCATCGAGGAGACAGAGCTCGACCATGATTTTAACTTCCTTTGGAGTGACGATGAGGACGATTGCGGGCTAGCTTTCCTTGCTCATGACGCACTCACGAAGTCATGTTTATCGCCACAGCAGCGGCAACTAGGCAGAAAAGGTAGACCCCAAGAGGGCCTTCCAACGAACGCGTTCGCAGACTGCGGCCTTGCTGCCAGTACAAGCTGGACGTTGGAAGTCGTCAACCCCTTTCAGATCGTGAGAATAGTTTGTTAAGTGTGCGGCATTTGCACCAGTTTTCACGAGCACATGCACCGCACCCATCCCGACACGCATCAATGCATATTGGTTTGTGGCACCTCAAACGTGGTCGCACATGTCCACTCTTTGATTTGCAGCGAACTCCTGAGACCCCGAAATCTGCCACTGGCTCGCAGAAGGTAGGTCAGGACCATCATCAACAAATGCACCAGCAGGAGGATGTTGCACAAAGGATGCTCAACACTGGTATCGGCAGCAACTGCCCTTCGGGGCGCACCTTTTTCCATGGGTCATGCTTCTTCGACTTGTCGGGAATCTGGGTCCCTAGGTGTG
>NW_013548049.1:0-1742 GCF_000499425.1 Eimeria acervulina
TATATATATATATATATATATATATATTTGTACACATGCATACATATATATACTTGTATATACTACATATCTAATCATTTATAATAAAATAATACCTTTAATCATACACATTTACTTATTTATTTATTTATTTATTATTTGTTTAGACAGACATAAATTGACGCATGCAAAACTGTTAAAGAAAACGCAGCAAACAATACAACCACCCTGTCTATGTTTATATAAATATATATTATATATATAATTATATATAGTTATATATAATTATATATATTATATATGATATATATAATATATATTATAGATTATTTATTATTTATTGCATTTGTTTATAACAAACATTTTTCTATTTGTTATTGCGGAGATATCATAGTATTATATTGTACTTGTTTATAATGAATATATTATTATATTATATTTTATGTATATATAATTAATATATTATTTATTTGTTTATTAGTAATATATTTCACCTCCTTAACATATATATTATACCCGTTATTATATTTGTTTATTGCCAATCTAATATTTTTAGGGTTTAGGGTTTAGGGTTTAGGGTCCAGCGAGCATATTATAATTGTTATAAACAAATATATTTGTTTATAACAAATATATAATAGGCGCTTATACAACACTCCCCAAACCCTAAACCCTAAACCCTAAACCCTAAACCCTAAACCCTAAACCCTAAACCCTAAACCCTCAAGACAAGGCGATTTTGCTAGGATCCAACTCCGTGACGGCCCCCTGCTTTACTCCCCACAGATACCAATACAACAATATGCCGAGCTGCAGCAACACAAACAATACCCTCTAAACCCTAAACCCTAAACCCTAAACCCTAATTCGCGGCTGTTCCTTAACCCTAAACCCCATACCCTAAACCCTAAACCCTAAACCCTTAGAACAGGGGGCCCCGTTGCAACAACACACATACAAGCCCTGCCCTAAAACCCTACGAACCCCCAACCCTAAACCCTAAACCCTAAGCCCTAAACCCTAAACCCTAAACCCTCACCGGTTGGCCTGTGAAGCAGAAGACGAGCCAAAAGAAGCAATTTCCAACAGTTGGATTATCTTGGAACTGCGCGCATAAACCCTAAACCCTAAACCCTAAACCCTAAACCCTAATTCTTCGCAGCAACAGACAGTAAGGGCTAACGGCGTCCGCTTCGAATTAGGGTTTAGGGTTTAGGGTTTAGGGTTTGGCGCACAAACTGAATGTTTGTGAAGTACATCAGGGGAATCTGGCCTGGAAACAAACAAACAGCAAACCCTAAACCCTCATCAGCAAACCCTAAACCCTCAACAGCAAGCCCTAAACCCTCACAGCAAGCCCTAAACCCTAAGCTGCAGTACACATCAAACAGCAGAGGGAGACAGACGCCTGCTGTCTGCCTCGCTCTGTAGTTGTTTGTTGCTGCTGCTGCTGCAGCAGCAACCGCAGCAGCGACAACAGCAGCAACAGCATCAGCGACAGCAGCAACACTAGCAAGCAGCAGCAGCAACCCCAACTGACAGCTGAGGCAGCAGCAAAACCACCAGCATGCAGCAGCAGCAGGAGCAGCAACACCAGCAGCAGCAGCAGCAGCACCACCACCACCATCACCCGCAGCAGCAGCAGAAGCAGCACCCGCAGCAGCAGCAGCACCACCACCACCACCACCCGCAGCAGCAGCAGCACCACCACCACCACCAGCACCCGCAGCAGCAGCAGCAGCAGCACCACCACCACCACCACC
>NW_013548048.1:0-1932 GCF_000499425.1 Eimeria acervulina
CACAAGCAGCAGCAGCAGCACAAGCAGCAGCAGCAGCACAAGCAGCAGCAGCAGCACAAGCAGCAGCAGCAGCTGCTGCTGCAGTAAAAGCAGCAGCAGCAGCAGAACCCCCCTAAATGCCTCACCTGAGAATGCTGCATACTGCATCTCTGCTCTTTCTTTTTCGGTCAGTCTGGAGCGACCAGCAGCAGCAGCAGCAGCAGCAGCAGCACCAGCAGCAGCACCAAATGAGCTATCTTTTTGCCCCTTTCTTGGGGGTCCGTCTTCAGGAAGAATAGCAAAAGACGCCTCTAGCAGCTCCCTACGACAAACAAAGCACAAAAAGTAATGTACTTCCTTTCTTTGGGGGCCCCTCTACTCTTAAGAGCTGCTAAGCTGTCTATACACCCGAACAAACCCTTACAAACATCCTCACCCTAACACACCCCACCGAAGGGCCCCAAGGGGGCCCCCCGAATGTCTAAGGAGGGCCCCTAGGGGGCCCCCTCAATGCCTTAGGGGAGCCCCAAGGGGCCCCTAAAGGGGTCATAGGGGGGCCCCTAGGGGGCCCCTTGGAGGGCCCCTAGAGGGGCCCCTTGGAGGGCCCCTAGAGGGGCCCTAGGGGGACCCCTAGGGGGCCCCTTGGAGGGCCCTTAGGAGGGCCCTTAGAGGCGCAGTGGGGCCCTCAAAGTACCCTCAAGGCAAGTCCATGGGGGGCCCCATTAGGGGCCCCCAAGTACCCTAAAGGGGCCCCTAAAGTGTCTCCTTAATGAAGTGTCTCCTTACGAACCTGAAGACATCATCTGTCCCTGTTATTTTCTTATTCGGGGCCTTGCGCTCTTCCTCGCAAAAACCTAAAACGCATGCAAACAGCAGCAGCAGCAGCTGCAGCTGCAGCAGCTGCAGCAGACTGAGGCAGCACCACACACTGCAGCAGCAACGGCAGCAACTCCACAACGCAACACAAAACAGCCCACCAGAAGCCACAGCAGCAGCAAGAGCAGCAGCAGGAAGGGCAGTAGCAGCAGCAAGAACAGCAGCAGCAAGGACAGCAGCAGCAGCAAGACCAGCAGCACCCAAAGCAGCAACAGCCCGGGAAGCAACGGCATGGGCAGTAGCAGCACGAACAGCAGCAGCAGCAGCACATGTAGGTACCGAGATGCTGGAGGACTACATAAGCTGATATATTTCTTTCTTCAACTGTTTTTAATGCCTTTAGCTGCGCTTCTGCTGCAGCACGCCGCTGCTCCTCTGCTGCTGCTTCAGGGCCTGGAGACCCCACAGCCTCAAACGCCTCCTTCTCTGCTTGCTGGTAATGTGATGCTGACTGCAGCACAGCAGCAAACAAACGCAAGCAGCTGCTGCTGCTCACTGGGCTGCTGCTCGTGCTGCTGCTCCTTGTACTGCTGCTGCTGCTGCTCCTTGCGCTGCTCCTTCTGCTGCTGCTTGTGTTGCTGCTGCTGCTCTTTGTGCTGCAGCAGCAGCCGTGGCGTTTGCTTTGCGTCCCTTTCAACAGCAGCAGCAGCAGCAGCAGCAGTTGAGGCTGCAACAGCAGCAGCAGCTGCTGGTGCTGCTCTGTCTCGAGAACCGCATGCACTCGGCAGCAAATGCCTCAGCAAGCAAAGCAACCCAAGAGTAAAAATAAAAATAATAATATATTAATATATTAATATATTAATAAACAAATAAATAAAAATAAAATATAGTAAATCAAAAACTTTATTTCAATGTCTTACCTGCAGTTTGTGCAGCCACAAAAGATTTGCTGTCTTCTTCCGAGACACCCGCCCCAGCTGTACAGCCTGCGTCACTGCAGCAGCAGCAGCAGCAGCAGCAGCAGCAAAAGCAGCAGCAGCAGATGCAGCAGCAGCACCAGCAGGTAGGGAAGCGCAGGCGGATTTAGAGACCCGCAGCGCCTTAAAGGGGTAGTGCTCTAGAAAATGAAATGGACCT
>NW_013548047.1:0-2025 GCF_000499425.1 Eimeria acervulina
CTCTGTTCCTAACCGCCCGAGCATCATTGGCGTCTGTGCCGTACTCAGACAGGTCCTCTTGTGTCTCTGAGCTAAGGAAAACACACTCTCTGAATCAATGCGCATGTCCCGCACAAGAGGAATTTTCCACGTCTCCCACTCAAATTCAACACACAGCCAAACCCAGCCCATGCTCTATTCCATGCACCACAAAAACACCGCGCCGCGCAGCCGCGTTCACAGTCGGAACAATTCATACCCCAAGTTCTTCCTCTGCAGAAACACCGTGCCACAAGTGCAAACGTCCTAGCATATATAGGATGCTAATGCACATTTCTCCACAACACAAAGCCCAAAGTATATACACTGAACCTGCAACTAAATTCGCAACGACTCTTCCTAAACACACTCTCAGTGCGACAAGCGCGAGCGGGAACTCCATGCTGCAGTCCAAACAACCGCCCCAGCTAAACGCATGTTTAACCGGATCTTGAAATTCGTCCGCAGCCGCCGCAAACAAAGACTCACTTTTCTCAACATCCGAGCGTACCTATAAATATTCTGAACCCTCTCCGGATGCCCTGCTATTCCCTGGCCTTCCTAAGCCTTTGTCACTGCCCGTGCCCCACCGTCATTGTGCAACTCCAGCCACGAAAGTCAAGACAGCCACTTCACCCCCAAGAAGACCGAACCTGCCATCCCCCGCTGCTCACATGCGGCCGGAGCTGCATCCTCCACTGGTGTCATGCAGCAACACCCAAAAACCAAAGCTGTGCGCAGGGCATCCTTCCTTCCACCATCCTGTAACCATCTCCCGCCCCGTATCGCCTTCCCAGCATATGTTTGATGCCAGCCACACTGTCCCCAATTCGATGGAACTAGGTCGTTCACAATTGTGCGTTTTTTGCCAGACATTTGGGTGCGTACCTTCTGCGCCAGTTCACGTTCTCTTCAAATCGCAACCATGCCCGTCACACACTCCCCTTCACCGGCGGTCAGCGGATTCTGGGCTCTGCGCGCGGACCCCATATATGTTTGCGCCACTCTCCCCCATTCTAAAATTCCAAAGAGCCGGAGAGCCACCCGTGCAATATTCCCAAAACCCCTGCGCATCCGCTACAAAGTGACGTCCCACCGCACTGACCGAGCGCCCTCAAGACCTACAACCGCCGTAGAACAAACACACACATTATTCCCTGTCGTCCCAGAAGCATTGCATCACCGCTTAAGCTTTCCACATTCTTCGAATTCATCGCAAATAGACCGATACCGTCTTCGCATTCAATCTGCATGCCCGCAATCCATGACGCCTCCGCGCAACGCCATTCTTCACTACTGGCCACCATGCCACTTCCCACTCTCACCTCAACCGCGCGTCAACGGTCGCATACCTCCATGACGCTCATCACCTGTCTAGAAGCTCCCCCACTACGTATGCAATGCTGGCACGAATGACGCGCATTCCCAAGCGCCACCAAGCCTTCCGTCTCATATCATATCTGCATCCGTCGAAATAAAGTACCTGGATGCGGGGCACCGTGCGCATGGCAAGCAACAGCCAAAGGCCACTCAGCGCCACTCACAAAACGGCGTCGCATCACATCAAGCATGCACCCGAAATGTTGGCGCAACGCGGACTAGGCACAAAAACCAGTTCCTCTCTGTTCCTAACCGCCCGCGCATTATAAACGCGCGCGCCGTGTCTCAGGCAAGTACTCCTACGCATCCTAGGGAAACGCAAACATACAGGCTGAGCCAACGTCAGAGTCCCGCGCAAGATGAATTGTCCACGTCTCCCACTCAAATTCAACACACACCAGCCCATGCTCTATTCCACGCACCACAAAAACACCGCGCAGTCGCGTTCACAGTCGGAACAATTCATACCCCAAGTTCTTCCTCTGCAGAAACACCGTGCCACAAGTGCAAACGTTCCTGCACGCATCGAAGGCTAATGCGCATTTCTCCACACCTCAAATATTAAAATAAATACTCTAAGCCTGCAACCAAATAACCAACCAATACTCCCAAACACACTCGCAGTGC
>NW_013548046.1:0-1836 GCF_000499425.1 Eimeria acervulina
TTGCATATATATGTATTATATATATGTATACATGATGATGTATACAAATATAAAAAGAAATATATATAATTAAGTAGATAAATCTGTATAAATATATATATATATATATATATTTACATATATAATTATCTAATGATACATACAACTATATATATTCATATATATATATTTATATCTATTAAATATATTTAAATATATTTAAATATATTTAAATATATTTATATGAATATATATTTGCTGCACTTACACTGTCGGAGAGAGAAGAGAGACGAGTTTCAGCAAATGCACTCAGCAGCAAATCCAGCTCAACCCATCCTCGCTGCAGCAGCAGCAGCAGCAGCAAATAAAGCAGCAGCAGCAGCAAATAAAGCAACAGCAGCAGCAAATAAAGCAGCAGCAGCAATTGAAGCAGCAGCAGCACAAATGAAGCAGCAGCAGCAAATAAAGCAGCAGCAGCACATGCAGCAGCAGCAGTAAATGCAGCAGCAAGATGTGCATACAGGCAATGCATGCAAAAACTGCTGAACTCAAACAGCCGCTGCTGCATCGGTCGCTGTATCACTTTACTAGCAATCGTCACTGCTGCTGCTGCTGCTGCTGCTGCAGCTGCTGCTGCTGCTGCTGATGGATAAGCAGCAGCTGCAGCAGTTTCTTAGGGGGTCTGTGCTGTGTCTCACTTGTTTGCTGCGATAAAGAATTCGTTTCTGCTGCGGAGTTAATTGCTGCTGCTGCTGCTGCTCGGTTTGAAATTTGGTGCTGTGCATCCAGCGCACAGAGTTCTGAAGTGCAACAGCAGCTGCTGCTGTTGTTGTTGCTGCTGCTGCAGCAGGAGCAGCAGGGCTTCCTCTAAGAACATCTCCTGTACGGCTGAGCATCAGCAGGGGCCCCCCCGCTGCAGTCAGGCGTTGCTGCAGGCGCTGCAGCAGCTGCTGCGATGTCTGCATGCGCAGCATAAGTTTAATTAGAGTTAAAATGGGGGCTGTACAGACAGTGAGAGGAGAAGAAGAAGATAATAAAGCTGCAGATACACCGCAACGCCGCCGGTGTTACGCCTTCAACAGCAGCAACGACAACCCTATATTACACTAAAAGGATAAGAAGAATAAGAAGATGAAAAAGAATAAGAAAAAGAAAAGATATTTTGTTTAAAAACTAAAAAGAAATATTTAATCAAGGTTTGAATTTGAGGTGTATATACACCGCAGTGCATGCAGCGGCGTCTGTTAAGGGCTAAGAAAAAAGAAGAAAATATAAAACAAATTTCAAATTAAAATAAAATAAAGTAAATAAACAAATAAAGATTTAAATTAATTAATTTATTTATATTTATTTATATATTTATTTAAACAATTGATTAATGTTGCTGGCTGCGGAGATATCGATGAGTAGCGGCGCCCCCTTCTTCTGTCTCGAGATAAAATTAAACATTTTTCTTTTTGATTAATTTAATTATAAAATTATTTGCGCATTAAATTATAATAATTAATTAAATATTTAATTTAATGCGCA
The DNA here is from genome assembly GCF_000499425.1 of Eimeria acervulina. Classification (NCBI taxonomy): domain Eukaryota; phylum Apicomplexa; class Conoidasida; order Eucoccidiorida; family Eimeriidae; genus Eimeria; species Eimeria acervulina. The sequence continues at coordinate 1,510 of NW_013548046.1, forward strand.
GCGGTTATTATATATTCGCGAAATAAATACTGAGGTGTGCAGACACCCCAGCAAAGCGAAGAAGGCATAATAAAACTTAAAAGTAGGATTGCACCTTCGTTTATTTTATTCAAATAATATATATATATATATATTATACATTATATTATATATTATATTAAATAATATATATATACATATTATATATTATATATTATATTATCTATGCGTGTACCTTACTTGTCTGCAGCTATATATATATATATATATATATCTGTCGATATATCTATATATACATATCAATGTATCGATATGTCTATATATATACATACATATTATATATTATAT
>NW_013548045.1:0-2058 GCF_000499425.1 Eimeria acervulina
TCTAACTACCTGTGTCTAACGCCATGACTGCACGACAGGCAACGTCCGCTAGCTCCTTGGTGGGGGCGCCGACTGGGGTAGCTGGTAGAATATTCGGGCAAAAGGACAAGCAAGATGAGCAGACAGATGCGGCCTGTGATCAAATCCGACTTGCGAAGCATCCGATGATTCTCAGCTCATAGGACTGGCTTTACGTTCTAGAAAGTACGAATAAGGCTTATGCATACTAAAGAGTGATGTTTGAGGTGTCTTTTTGGAAACGTTTGGGTTGTTGTTGAGCACGTTGGTGTGCGGGTTCCGGGTACGCATGCTTGCTGCACTTGTTCGCCACGAGCAAAAGGCCATGCCGCATGCGTCGAGCAGTAACCGTCTGATAAAGAGGTAAGTGCCTCGCGCATGAAACAGAAAGCATCACCTCTGAAAGTGGAAAACGCCTCCGGCAGCTTCTGGGAAGTGCAGCAACGTTGGGAAGGAACGGAATGGCGCCGAGGCCCGCCTTTGCTCTCATGCAGGTAGCTACCAGGTGTGGATGACATATCAGGAGAATTGCTTGAGTTTGAGCATTTCGCTGTAGGAAACAAGGGGATAGCAATGTTTTTGAAGTGGTGTCTAATACTCTAGGTGGTTTGCGTATTGGGCACTTGCCGTGCCTTCGGTGATACGCGGCGAACCAGCCTTGTTAACGGAGTTTTGTGCTGGATGCCTAAGAGGACAACGCCGCTTGCCGTGCTTGGTTGTTTGGCTTCAGGGAGCAGAATTACACGCGCGACCCATGTGTCTGCAAGCCAGCCTGTGCATGCTGGTTACGTTATGGGCACTGATTACCTTCTACGAGTTTGTCGCCTCTGTTGATGGCTTGCTGCTTGTTAACAATCTGTGTAGGTACTAGTGCTGCATTTGTGTTAGACGGTTTCTTCAATGTAGGCGGTATGTTGCACATCGGGCGAGCTTGCTGGGGTTCTGTTGCGATGGTAGCTCGGAACAGAACTGCGTTTCAAGAAAAAAACGAAGACCAGCACACGCCTGTCGCATAGCCGTAGGTGCGAACTGTGGGACTCTCAGCGTTCGATATTTACCCCAGTGCTTGCCATGGGTTACGCATACACAGCTTGTCACTGGAGTGCAGAGCCAAGACAGGCAAATGCTCGTTGTCACATTTATAACTCAGGGCCGTTCGTCGGGGAAGATCGGCTTTCGGTTTGCACTCTACATAAAGCATCTGGGGGTGCTGCATGTTGAGGTATGTGGGGATGAAGCCCAGTGCTTGGCATGACGAGGCGCAGACCCAATCCAGTCCGTACTTGGTACGTGTGACGGCATAAGCCAAGCAGTGTCGCTAGCATCAGCCTGTCAAACGTATCTCGCGCGTGATGCGGTGTTGTTGTTTTGCGTGTCGTACGTTTTTTTTTCTCGAGGGCCCGTTATAAATCACACAAGTATAGCTGTGCTTTTTGTGAGCTGCTGGTTTTTGAAGATGGTAGGATCCTTTGCAACAGGCAGCCGCAGTTGACAACGGGCCAACCCAAAATTGCCGGCGACTAACGCACCAGTACACAGGTAGAAGCGATCGTTTACGACGTTTGCAAGTGAAACTGGGTCTTATGCTTGGCTCTCAGCATCGGTTGCAAGGTGCATGCGGCCTCTGCTGCAGCAAACATACCTGAAATCGTTTATGTGCGTTTCGGTTTAGGACTTGTTCTGGACAATCCATCACAGTTCCTGATTTGTGTGAATTTACTCTCCAAAGTCTTATGTGCGTGCCTGTTCCCCACCATAGTCGCAGCGAGCTATGGAGTGCAGCTAGGTTCTTGGTGGCTTTCGGCTAGGTGCACGTGGCGCTGCCCGGGAGGGCAGTGGGCAGGGATTTTACGAGAACGAAGAATGGCGGGGGGCTATAGGGGAGCCGCGAGCATCCAGCTTTCTTTCCAACCCATATTTAGCATCGCGCTTGCAAGCATATACGTACATTCTGGAGTAAAGTGGAATGCCTTGATGAGTATTCATAGAGTGCGAACATGGGAACTAGTGCTTGCAGAGTGGCATACCGAAGTGACTGTT
>NW_013548044.1:0-1840 GCF_000499425.1 Eimeria acervulina
TGTATATTTGTATATACATATATGTATGTGTATACATTGTATATATATATATATATATATATATATATGAGAGGACTCTTCTTGCTTATTATTATTATTAGCATTAATATATATTATATATGTATATATATATATATTATTGGTAATAATAATGTTAATAATATATATTACGGAATTGTCTGCAGTATGACTGCAATAAGAAAGGGGGGTTTAGCTCTGCTGTCATACAAAGCAACAAAAGTCTTAAAACAATTAATCTTAGGAGATGTGCTGCAGCACATCGTAAGTCTGCTGCTTCTTCTTCCCTAGACTGAGGCCCTTTGCTGTTGTACGTACTCTGTCTGGGGGTGAGATCCCTAAACCCTAAACCCTTGCGTCCGTTCACCCAGTCAATCGTTAGGGGCCTCCTTCTGGAGTATAAATTCGCTTTAACACAGACTGTACTGACACCTGCATGCAAGCACAACAGCAGCTAACAGAAGCAGCCCGCGTAGCTGCACCGGCAGCAGCAGCATCTAACGGAGCAGCAGCAACCACTGCAGCAGCAGCACAAGCAAAATTAATACATGCTATTTAACTACTCTCCGCAGAAGACAGACACAACACGAGAATAGAGAAAGTAAAGGGGTGTAAAATGCAGAAAAAGAATTCAGAAGTGAGTCATACTGCAATGATAGAGGACTTCTGCTTGGGGCTTGTCTGAAGCATGCATGCAGTAAGAGACCCGTAGAAGAGGCTCTGCATGCAGCCCCAAACAACATTATTGAGGTCTATATGCGGGGAAGCACTGAGAGACTGTTCCTTTTATCGCTCTCAACTGAATTTACGTCTTCTACAAAGGAGGAGCGGAAGCTCTAAAAAACTAAAGAGAAGAGAGCTAGGAGACCCCTCAACACTGTATAGAGGTGCTGCATGCAGTGATGTGGGGATGCATGCACCTACTGCTTGCTGCTCTTAGAAAGACAACTTTTTAAAGTACTTCCTACAGTGTACACCCGAAGGACAGCATAAGTGGAACCAGTTGAAGAAAGAGATATCAGAGACAGATATGAGAGCCCTTAAAAAGTTTTATATAATATACCTTAATAATAAAAATAAAGAAGAACTATCAGAGAGACAGCTAGCTGCTGGTGCCCCAATGTGCCTATCTAATTAACTCCTAGAGTAGCGCTGACTCTGTCTGCATGCAAAGACAGCCCCAAGATGTTGAAGAGGAAGGCAAAGGGTCTTCTTCTGGCTGTTCATACCCTCAGCGGCAACAGCATCTCTCCTGCTGCTGCTGAAGTTGTTGCAGCACTTCTGCTGTAGAGACAGCCATCTGTGGGGCTGTTCGCGAGCTGCAAAGGAGACAGACACCTGAAGAAAGAGTCTCCTTAAGGCAGCTGGCTTCCTCCAAGAGATAAAAGTTAAAGACATGTAGTTAATGAAGAGAACAGCTTCTTCCGCTTCCTGCTGCTGATCGCCTGCACAGCAACTCCTAACAACAATTGCTGCAGTGCAGCAGCAGCAGCCTCACATGCAATCAAAGCCAAACCTTCTTTGCTGCAAGCAGCCACCCTGAAGAGAGTATAAGCTTCTTAAAGACTGTTTGAATATCTAAACGAGCAAATGCAATTCTCACAGACACAACTATTCTACCGTTATCAATATATCCCCTTACGTATATATATATAATATATATATATATATATATATATATACATATATTTATACATATATATTCATACATATATTTTATATGTGAATATCCATAGATATATATATATATATATTTATTTATTTATACATATATTTTTGCATATGAATATACATACACACATATATATATATATATATATGC
>NW_013548043.1:0-40579 GCF_000499425.1 Eimeria acervulina
CCTTTTACTCATTAAAATAGTAATTAACTCATTATTATGTCTATTTATATTGTTATTTGCTGTTAAGATGATAAAATAAATGCGGAATAATTAATTACATCAACCCCTCATAAGACTAATATAAATTAAGGCACGGGCTTAGACAGAAATCAAAAAACCCGTTGAAATATTTTGGGGGGTGTATGCAAGAAAAGTAAAGACACGTTTAGCATTTAATAATGCAAGTTAATAATGCTAGTAGCATTAAATAGCATTAATAATAATAGCATTAATGCTACTAAATAATAACTTAACAATGTTAATAAATAGGTCCTACTGGGATTTGAACCCAGGTCGGCGGATTCAGAGTCCGCAGTGCTAACCACTACACCATAGAACCGAGATTTACCCGCATGGCAGCATTTATTTACGTAAGTTTAATCCTTTTTCATTGATTTTAATTGCACAACATGAATAAGTACTGCAATTTTAATTGTATTTTTGATTATTTCTGCATAAACGTTTGTCTATTAGGAGGGAAATGCAATAGATTAAGCCCCCTGATGGGAGGAGACACCCACATAGGCTGGCGGTCACCTGCCTCACCGTTGGCTGTCTATCGTTTGCTGCTGTAGCGTTGTGCTGTCAATACACCTGAACGTGAAAAGAATATTAAGGAGTAAAATTCTTTCTTTTTAGTATACCAGCAGTAACAACTCGTCCATTTATCCTTGTTGCTTCAACACGTCCCTCTAAACACCAGCGGACCAGTCAGTAGCAGCAGTTGCACCTGCTACCTGCTGCTCTCTTTTTTCTTGTCTTTTTGCCTGCTGCAGCAGGTTGCAGCAACTCATCTGTTTGCTTTAATTATCTTCTAAGTTTGTCTTTGAGCCGACTGTAGCTGCTGTCGTAGACAGCCCAAGCCCGCACATAGAGTAGAGCTCCGAAGAAAAGGGAAACAGCAGAAGCCGCAGCGCTTTTTGCAACAACCCCTGAAATAACATTTGCTACTGCTTTTGCTGCTGCTGCTTCTGCTGCTCCCCATGGTGTTCGGTCCCAAGGAGTCCCCCAGCCAGCGCCTGCGGCCGCCTTGTGGGGAGCGGTGCAGCACAACGCTTTCTGCTTCTACTTCTTCTGCTGCTCTTTCTGTTGACAGAAGAAGCAGCAGTCTTAATGATTCTCGCCGCAGCAGCAGATGCAGCTCCCCTAGCCGCACCCATAGCAGCACCAGCAGCAGCAGGGGGGACAACTGCAACAACACAGACTGCTTCTTCTTGTCCTCCACGCTACAAGGCAGCTTTCGCGCCACCAGGTCCCAGGGCCTCTATCTTTCACAACAGCAACAGCAGCGCCAGCAGCTGCAAGAGCAGCAGCAGCAGCAGCAACAGCACCAGCAGCTTGAGGATTCATTCGCTAGGAGTAAAAGTGCGTCCAGTGTAGCCTCAAAAGATCTGCTGCGCGCCTCCACCTCTCTCAGAAGCACCGGAGCATCGGTCTCAGCCAATGTGGAGAAATTGAAGGGATCATCTGCTGCAGCATCCTCTGCTGCTGCAGCAGCAGCAGCAGCAACAGCAGAGTCTACTGAGCGCATCCCCTGCAGCTCTTTTCTTTCTTCACATCGTTCATCTACCGCCGACTTATCATCAACAATTCAGGGGACTTTCAGGGCGACGAAGTCGCAAGGGCTTCAAAGACAGCCGTCTGCATGCAGCCCTAGCCAATGCAACAAAGTGGTCCAATGGTCCTCTGGCCCCAGGTCCACTGGAGGAGGCGATGCTTCAGGGGCTGGAAGGAATAAAGAAAATAAACAAACAACACAGACGAATTCTTTAACAGGGTGCAGCTGTAAGATCTCAACGAGCGACTTGAGGTGTACAGACACCTCAGACCGACGCGAAAAGCGAGATTCTGCACCAGCAGCTAATTCTGGCACTCACCGCCGTTCTAGGGAGCAATACACCAACCCAGAAGACGCACATAGAAGCTCCACTAAACAGGAGGCATTCGATGCCCACTGCTCCAGCTGCAGGGGCGTGAGCAACACCAACCGTATAGGTGCTGCTTCTAGTAAGAAACCCTTACCTGTGGAGTCGTCTCTGCTGCTTAGCACCAACAGCAGCCGAGGCTACTGCAGCAGATAAACCCTTCCCCTTCAACACAGACGCAGAGACCGATGCTTCGGTGCGTGCTGGACAGAGTTTCATTCCTAGCTAATAAACCCTAAAACTGCTGCTACTGCTGCAGCTGCTGCTGCAACTGCTGCTACCTACAGGGGGAGCCGCAGATTATCTTAAAGGCAGCTGAAGTTCGGTATGTATGCACGCTCAAAACTCTTGCTCGGAAGGTATATGCATGCATCTGCATGCATGCATATGCATGCATGCACCCAAACTTTCGGCTTCCTTTCCTTTGCAGCGCATGCAGTCAAGCGACTGCTTGTCTTGCATTTACTGCGTAAACTCTTTGCATTAGTTGTACTTGTACTCTCGCCTCCACAGGGGAAGGAGAAGGCCAGCTGGGTAAACATCTGAGGGTTCGAGGTCTTAGGGGTTTATTGTTTGATAAGGGACCTAGGGTTCAGGGTTTAGTGGGTTTAGGGTTTGCTACAGCGTTTAGCATCGCCCCTTCATGAAAGCCATAAGGCGTTCTTCTTTCCGCAGGTTTAGCTGGAGGGGAAGAAGATTAGAAAGAAAGGCATTAACTAAACAGTCCGTCAGGTGTCTTTACACCCCAATTGTCCGATCGGTATAGAGAGCGAATGAAAGAAAAACAAACAAACCCCTGATCTAACATTATCGGGAGCCAGTTTATTCTTCTGTTCGTTCATGAACAAAACAACAAGTGCGGTGATATATTCTTGTACAGTATCAATACAAAACAAGAAAAACCCGCATCTTAAGGCCTCTTGGCGCTTCATATATTTTAGTACTTCTCCTCCTTTAATCCATCCTTCAAATAAATAAACCGAGGGGCAGTTTCCTCATCTTTGTAGTATGCGTACACCAGAGAGGCCTCGAAGTCGTTGCTTTCGGACATGAAGAACTGGAAATCATCAAAACCTCCCAAGATTTTCTTGACGAGTGCAGCAGATTCAGTCTTGAATGGCTCTACTCTTGAAGGATTATTTTCTTGCAAATAATCCACCACTCTCTTCAAATACCCCTTAATGTAAGTCGTGAAGTCTTTCTTTGTTAGAGAGGTCTCGCTCAAGTGAAACGCATTCACTATATCAATCACAGTTTCCGCTGCATCCTCTACGCCTCCCTCTCCCTCCTCGCTGCAGAAACAAATCAAAAGAAACAGACAAACACGAGACAATGAAAGCAACATGAAACAAACACGGGAAACGAGGTCTCTTTTCTTCAACTACAAACTGCAATGCAGCCAACCACACGCGCTCTATTAACAAACAAACATACCTGTTGTCGGCAATACCGAAGTCCTCAGCAGCCTTAGTTACGCGGCTTCCCTTAACCTCGAAGGCAACTGAACGCAAAAACCCAAAGAAATTCACGACGGTCTTGACGCACGAAAAGGGCACAGAAAATAGCGGAAACCGCTCGTATAGACAAACAGAAGGGAGCAAAGATTCAAAAACACGAGGCATGGTAAACGTAAATACAATAAATAAGAATATATTTCATTGCATTCATCAATATCTTGCCGAGCTTTATTTAGGTCGCTCGGGGCCGCGACTGTCGCAGCCGTCTGCAGTTGTCAGAACCTGCACAGACGGGTGCCGCCCCCTCTGGATATTCATTTTCGAAGGCGGAAAGCAAATAGTAAAGATTGGAACATCTGAAAACAACGAAATATGCATTAAATTAAAAGAAATGCAAAGGGAAAAGAAAGTACCGTCCTTGAACGAGTCGTCCCCGAAAGGCACAAGATGCGGATAGGAGTCCGAGCAGAGCTCATCCCCAGAAAAAATGCATTTGTAGACCTTCATTTTCGCTATTTCCAGCAAATTCAATCAAGAAAATGCAAAAAAAGATAAACATAAACAAATCAAACAACAAGCGACAGCAAACCCCTGTGTGGGGGGGCTGTTGAGGTTTCGCCGTGGCTGTTCATACAAAACCAGCCCCGTGCGACATTCAAGTTTTCACGTTTTTTGCTATTACCATTCGCCCTTTTCACGAATTGAACCTGATCCTGTAGTTCTAATCATTTGAAACAGACATGAGAGTAATTTAAATCTATTTTTTTCTTATTTCAGAAGATAAACCGGGTAAATTAACCATCATTTTCCTTGCAAACCAGCCGGGCACGCATACGGGGCTCGTCTGCAGCGTGATGCGGGCCGCTGCTGTCTGTGTCTGGAGGATTCCCTTTAGAACAACGTAGTTCGATGTGTTAATTTAATTGTCTTTGTTTAACTCTTTATTTGCTGTTTTCTCTCCGTGGGGTGCTAAGTGGAAGCACGGCCTGGCGGCGACTGCGCGTGCATGTGCATCCGCAGTAGCAGGACAAATAGAGTCTACTGCGGGTTTGTCTGAATTCGAAGACGAAATAATCGACTTTTCTCCTCTTTTTATTCTTCTTTTTACTCGTAAGTTTTCGCTTTCTGCGCATGAACGATGTCGCTACATGTGCTACAGGCCGCATACAGTTTTTCTTGAATTTGATAACGGTGTTCTTCAAGCAATTGTTTGTTGGGTATATATATCTTTGGAATATTAAATTGTGTGTTTCGTTAATTAGAGGCACTTTTTATCAATAATTGTCTTCAAATTTCTGATTTCCCCTCATTCCTCAGGTTGAGTTTCGCATACTGGCGGTGTTGCGTGGGTTTCGTTTGCATGTGCAGAAGATGACGATCGACATAAATCTTTTGAGGGAGGAGAAGGGCGGCTGCCCAGCAAAAGTGGAAGAGAGTGAAAGACGTCGAGGGAGAGACCCTTCAGTTGTTGATAAGCTGGTGGCTGCGGATAAGAAGTGGCGTGAGGCGACGTACAACATGGAGCAGGGGCGCAAGGACTTGAACGCAGTAAACAAAGAGATTGGGCAGCGTAAGAAGGCAGATCCAAAGGCTCCGTGTGACGATCTTGTTTCGAAGACAGCCTCTATCAAGCAAAATCTACAGTCCTTGGAGGCTCAGGCTGCAGAGGCGGCACAAACTAGAGATCGCCTTCTGAGAGGTATAGGCAATCTAGTGCACGACTCTGTGCCTGTTAGCAATGATGAAGCAAATAACAAAGTAGTCAGGACCTGGGGGACTCCCAATAGGATGGTTATAGACGGAACTCCTGGGAAGCTTCATCACCATGAGGTGCTGGCGAAGCTGCAAGGGGTTGACTTTAAGAAGGGCGTTGAGGTTGCTGGGCACAGAGGATATTATCTTAAGGGCCCCGCAGTAATGCTGAACTATGCTCTTATTCAATACGGTCTCAACTTCCTCATGAAGAAGGGCTACCTGCCTGTGCAGCCGCCGTACTTCCTACGGAAGTCCGTCATGGCTGCAGCAGCAGAGCTGAAAGACTTTGAGGAAACCCTCTACCGCATTCCTCACGACAGCACCCAACATCAGCAGCAGCAGCAGCAGCAGCAGCAGGGTAAGGGTAAGGAAGGGGGCAACAAGGGAGCGGCTCCGCAGCAGGAAGCCGATCGTGATGATTTGTTTATGATAGCGACAAGCGAGCAGCCTTTATGTGCATTGCATATGCATGAGCGTCTAGAGGAGAAGCAATTACCTTTACGATATGCGGGGACCAGCACTTGTTTCCGCAAAGAAGCAGGCGCCCATGGTAAAGACTGCTGGGGTATATTTAGGGTTCATCAGTTTGAAAAGATTGAGCAGTTTTGCATTTCTTCTCCGGAGACATCCTGGGATATGCATGAAGAGATGATTGCTGCAGCAGAAGAATTCTATCAGAGTTTAGAAATACCTTACAGAGTTGTAAGCATCGTCTCAGGGGCTTTAAATGATGCAGCAGCAAAGAAATATGATTTAGAAGGATGGTTCCCAGGCTATAATGACTTCAGAGAATTAGTTTCTTGCAGCAACTGCACAGACTATCAGGCGCGCGAGTTTGAGATACGCCTAAGCCCCAGCAAGAAGGAAGGCCCTGCTGCTGCGGGTGCTGCTGCTGCTGCTGCTGCTGAGAGCAAGCCCTTCGTTCATCTGCTTAACGCTACTCTTGTTGCAACGCAAAGATGCATTTGCTGCATTCTTGAAAACTATCAAACGCCAACAGGTGTTAGAGTTCCTAGGGCGCTGATACCTTATATGGGTGGGCAGGAGTTCTTACACTTCCCTAGCCAGCCTGAAGATAGCAGCAAGCGTGAGGCTTAACTGCTGCTGCTGCAGCTGTTGCTGCAGCTGCAACAGCAGCTGCTGCTGCTTCTAATGAGTGTTCAAGATTATTCACCGTCGACTTCGCTCCGCAGCAAACGCCGAGAGAAATACCCAAAGAAAACGCACAGCCAGCAGCAACAGCTTCTGCTGCAGCAAGAGCAGCAGCTTCTTCCGCTGCAGCGAGAGCGGCAGCTTCTTCCCCTGCAGCAAGAGCAGCAGCAGCTGCTGCTGCAAGAGCAGCGGCAGCAGGATGAGCACCAACCGAACTCTTTGGGGGTATTTTGTTTTATTTGTTGGGTATTTGTTGCAGGTTTATTTGTTTGTTGCGAGATACTTTACTCAGATAAATAATGATATTTATACTCTTTCATTTACTGTATCTACTTTGTATATATACATATATATATATATATATATATACATATAATATATATAGTTAGGATTGAGAATATCTTTAGATGAGACGAAGATTATGCTTATATTAATATAGGTATATGTTATAAAATAGCTCTTTAGAGTAGACTAAGTAAATGATTATTTTAATCATTGACTTAGTCTACTCTAGATACGATTTAATGAATTGCACAGTGAGATTAGTTAAATGTCTAAATTAGGCTAAGTTAAGGTTTAAATTAGAGTGAGTATATGTTGAAATAAGCATATGTATATATATTTGTATATAATATATGCTAATATACATATATATATATATATATGTATTCATATGCATACAATATATACTAATGTATACCAATATATGTAGATATATGTATATATATGTATATATATCTACTATATATATTATTATCTAGAATATACAGGTAGATACATCCGTATATATATATATATACATATATCTACATATATATATAATCAGAGGTGTATATACCCAGAAATAAGTAAATTTTATCTTGCCAGTTGTGCGACAGTTTATTTGAATTAAAATTACAAAAAAAAACAAAAACAGCAGCGCTGCTCCTCTCAAACAAAGACGCAGAAAACCCCCCCAGCAAGGCGGGCTTCCTGAAGCTGCACCGCTGCTGCTGCTGCTGCTGCTGTTGCTGCTGCATTTTCATCGTCAGCAGCAGCAGCAGCAGCTGCTGCTGCTGCTGCGTCGTCAGCATGATTATCAGCAGCAGCATCATCATCAGCAGCAGATTTAGGAGCAGCTGGAGCATCAGCATCAGCAGCAGCATCATGAGTAGCAGCAGGAGGAGGAGCAGCCCGCAAAAGTATTGCTTGTATGATTATTGTTAGAGGCAAGCGAAGGGGCAGACAGGAGAAGCATCAGGGTGTGCGAAATCTAGAATGATAAGAGACCCCGAAGGAGACATTTGAATTACCTTCCAGTCAATCAAAGCCCAAGCACTCGCCTTCTCTCTTACCCACACAACGCTGCATAGAGGGTGCAGCTGCTGCTGCTTTACACCCCAAGGCCACCACTCATACAAACCCTCACCTGTGCTGCTCCTTATGCTGCACCTGTTACTGCTCCTGCTGTTGCTCCTGCTGCTGCTCCTGCTGCTGCTCCTGTTGTTCATGTCGCTGCTGCTGCTCACGCGAGGTGAGACTGACGCACGCACTCTGCTGCTCCTCATGCTGCTGCTCCTGTTGCTGGGCTCGCTACTCCGTCGCCGCCGCCTGCTGCTGCTGCTGCTGTTGCTGCTGCTGCTGTTGCTGGGGTCTTCCTGGAGGGGTGGTGTTCCAAGTGCTGCAGCCTGCGCACTTCGCGAAATATGTGCTGCTGTTTGCGTTTGCTGCTCCTCTCGCCCTGCAGGAGCAGCAGCAGCGGAGGTTGTTGCTGCAGCAGCAGCAGCGGATGTTGTTGGTGCAGCAGCAGCATCGGCAGACTCAGCCTCAGCGGCAGAGGCAGCCGCTGCAGCAGCAGCAGCTGCTGCTGCTGCGGCTGCCTCCGCTGCTGCGGCGTATCTACGCCTTCTTTGTTTCTCAATCCAGCAGAGTACGATTTTTCTGTAGGACTTAATAGCTTGCTTCTTCCTTGTTTCTTCTGCTGCGCGTTGCTGCTGCTGCAGCCTCCACTCTGTTGCTGCGGGCTCGTAGAAAGCCTGAAGAGGCCGAGAAGGCATTTCTGCTGCTGCTGCTGCTGCTGCACTTTGTCTCCACCAGCAGCTGCGAGAACGCCGCCGAGCAATTGCTGCCTCATCATAAACCTCAACTGCAGCAGCAGCAGTTGCTGCTTCATCCACATCCATGTCAACACCTGCAGCAGCACTGCTGCCCCTTCCCGCTGCAGCAGCAGGCGAAGCTACATCAGCAGCAGCAGCAGTAGCAGCAGAAGCAGTTTCTGCTGTTTGTGTGTCTGCTGCTGCTGGGAGTGTCCTTGTTGCAGCATCAGCAGCATCAACAGCAGCAGCAGCTGCTGCATCCCTTTCAGTTTGTTCTTCTCTCTGAAGCCTTTCAAGATCAAAGACCAGCCAATCAGAGAGACAGCGCTTAAAAGGATTATAATGAGGCGCACGGGGCGGGAAGGCTTCAGCACTCAGCATGCTGTTGTTTGCTTCTGTTGTTCCTCCGCCTTCATCTTCACCACATAACACTGAAATTAACCCCTTGGCACTAAACTCTGCAAAGAAAGCGCTCTTCGGCAGTGTATATACACCGCAAACCGATATGCGACGCATACTTATGTCCTCGCTGCTGCTGCTGCTGCTGCTGCTGTTATTGTTGTTGTTGGTGGCGGTGTTGTTGCGCCTGCTGCTCCTGCTCCCTCCTCTGCTGTTTCTGCTGCTGGAAGGGCTGCGAAGAGTGCTGCTGCTGCCACTGCTGCTGCTGCTGCTGCTGCTACGGACTGTGGGGTCAGCGGTGGATGCCTGCCTGCTTCCAAGGAGTGCCGCTCCTTCCCCCTGACGCCTGGTGCTGTTGCCACCCGTGTTGCTGCTGCCGGTGTCGCTGTTGCTGTTGCTGCTGCTGCTGCTGTTGTTGTTGCTGCTGATGTTGCTCCTGCTGCTGCTGCTGCTGCCAAACCTGCTCCTGTCTGCTTCAAGGGAGCTGCCCCTGCGGGACCCTGTGTGTGTAGTCATCGATCCCATGCTTGAAAGGCCTATGAGGGAGGAACTGCAGCAACTGGTGCTGCTGCTGCTGCTGCTGTCCTCGCTGCCCTGGCTCCGCAGCAGCAGCGATGGTCCTTCGCCATCAGCTGAGCTGACGCTTCCCTCTCTGCTCGATTCAAACATCTGAAGATCACGTGCTGCTGCTGCTGCTGCCGTTGCTGCTGCTGCTGTTGTGTCTGCTGGAGCTGCTGCTCCTGCATTAGGTGCAGCTTCGGCAACAGCAGCTGCAACGGAATCATGGGGAGCAGCAAATGAAGCTGAGATTGCTGCTGCTGCTGCAGCGTCTGCAGCTGCAGCAAAACCAGCTGCCAATGGAACGCTAGCCACAGCGGCAGCAGTAGAGGGAACTGCCTCCTCAAGCAAGCCAGCAGCAGCAGCAGCATTAGCAGCAGCAGTTGTCCCTGCAGCAGGAGGTGTGCCCGCTAGACGCAAGGCAGGAGGTGCAGCAGCTGCCTCATCTCTAGCAGCAACAACACAAGCTGCTGCTGGATCACCAACAGCACCGAGAGTTGCAGGTACAGCAGGAACATCCCCATGAACTCCCGTAGCATTAGCAGCAGCAGCAGCAGCAGCAGCATTCGGAGCAGCCTGAGCATTAACAGCATCATTATCAGCAGCAGCTATAGCAGCAGTAACAGCCTCATTAGCATTAGTATTAGCAGCATTAGCATTAGCATTAGCAGCATTAGCACTAGCAGCAGCAGCATTAGCAGCAGCAGCAGCAGCAGCATCCGTTCGCTTTTCCCTAAGAACGAATGCAACCTTCTGCATAAAGGCGCAGGGCTCAGTGTTGCTGCCAGTTTGCTGCCAAGACAGCAGCGTTTGCTGCCACAGCCAGTCGGGATCGCACGATCCCCAGTCAAGAAGAGAGAGAGGAGCAGCAAACTGCTGCTTTCTGCTTCGAAGAGAGGAGAGAGAAGGCGCATGCAGCTTCCATAGCAACAGCAGCTGCTGCTCCCCTTGCTGATGCTGTAACTGTAACTGCTGCTGCCCCTGCTGCTGCTGCCCCTGCTGCTGCTGGGGCTGCATGCGTCTGCAGAGAGTAAGAAGGCCGTGACAAGAAAGAGAAATGCGGTGGATCCAGAAGCTGTCAAGAGAAGGGATGATGGCTATACACCCCACAGCTGCTGCTGCTGCTGTTTCTTCTTCTTCTTCCTCAGAGACAAGAGGGGATGAATATCTGCTGCTGCTTCTGCTGCTCCTGCCACTTTCAGGCTGCGTCTGTCGTCGCTGCTGCTGCTGCACCAACTGCTGCTCCAGCTGCTGCTGGTGCTCCCATGCTGCTGCGATATCCGGGTCTGTTTCTGTTGCTCGTGCAGCAGCAGCAGCAGCAGCAGCAGCAGCAGATTCTCTTGGCGGGAATGCAGCAGAATGCCATATACGCACCGTCCCCCCTATATCTAAAGAAGCAAGAAAATATTCTTGCAGATCTCTGCAATCTGTTTGCTGCCGCACCCGCAGCAGCGGCTGCTGGTGGCCTTTGAGTACATACACAAGGCGAGCGGAAGGCCTTGATGGAGCAGCAGCAGCAGCAGCATCAGCAGCACCACCAGCACCAGCATCAGCAGCAGCAGCAGCACCAGCAGACCACACAAGCAGCCGCCTGCTCTTCCCTGAGTGCCATGTAACGATATGCCTACAGCGCAATCGGCAGCACTGAATGCTGCACTGCATCTCTTTGTCGTTGCAGCGCCGCGAAGCAAACAACCCCCCACCCATTCCACTGCTGCTGCTGCTGCTGCTGCTGCTGCTCCAGCCGTCCCAGCAGCCCCGAGCTTCGCATGCATCGGCGTTTCTCTCGGCGCCGTTTAGGTGGCAGAAGCAACCGCACATATCTGTAGGCTGCAATTGGCTACTCCTATACTCTTGCTGCTGCTGCTGCGGCTGCTGCTGTTTTTGCTGCTGCTGCAGCTGCCAGTTAACGGTTTTATGAAGAGGTCTACCGCCGCATGCAGCCCCTGCCCAGCAGAAATCGAAGCAATCCTCGAGGTGTATAGGGGGCCCCTCTATTCGCTCTCCCCCCCAGTAGGCTCTGCGTTGCTGCTGCTGCTGCTGATGCATGCGCAGCAGCGGGAGAGTGCAGAGATGCTGCAGCGTAAATAAAGGGTCTAAGGTCTCGCTGTTAAAGAAGCAAGCACTAAGACGAGAGATGAAGACAAACTGATTGTTACGATGGCATACATCAACAGGTAAAGGAGAAGCTGCTGCTGCTGCTTGCTGCGGTGACAGCCCCAAGTTAACCTCCCGAACTACTAAACCCGAGTGCAAACAAAATGCATGCAGACGCCCCCCTACGAAGCAAAAGGCGTGGCTTGCACTCGCTACTACATAACATCTGCATCGCCAGCCTTGAGAAGACCCAAGGGAACCTGAGTACAACACTCCCCCTAAAGGAGCAGCAGCAGCAGCAGCAGCTGCTGCTGCTGCTGCAGTATCAGCTGCAGCAGCATCAGCTGCAGCAGAAGCATCAACAGCAACAGCAGATAAAGACGGAAACACAGCACCTCCTTCCTGCTCGTCTACCTGTTGCTGCTGCTCCACCTGCACCTGCTGCTGCTGCTGCTGCTGCTGCTGCTGCTCGTGCAGGTTGTTTGGTTCAGTTGGGAGAGGAGAAGACCAAAGGAGACAGCCGAGATCGAGATCTACGCACTGCAGCTGCTGCCCGTTACACCAGAGAAGGCGTCTGCAGTCTAGAGTAATGCATACACCTCCTTCTACTGTTGTATCTGCTGGGGGTTTAAGGGCCTTCTCTAATACTCGTCGGTGTGCAATGCCTCCCTTTAAATTGTTCAACAGCATACAAACTCTAAAGTATAATACTCGCCAAGTAAAAGGATGTAAACCTAAGGTGTATGCAGTGCTGCGACGCACAGAGGGAGCCCCGTCATCATAAGGCCACTGAGGCACAGAGGGGCTTCCGTTCCTATTCAAACCCGTAGCAGCAGCAGCTGCTGTTGCTGCTGCTGCTCCTGCTGCTGCTGTTGGTGATGTGCGTGGAGTGCTGGATGGGGGCCCCCCAAGAGGGTCGTCTGTGCTGCTGCAGGCAGCTGCAGCTGTAGTAGCAGCAGCAGCAGCAGCAGCAGAACGACAGCCGCCTCCTGTAATATGACAAGAGCAAGGGGCACTCCCTGATATACCCAAAGCTGCAGGGAGGCTCTCATACCTCCGTACAAAGTCGGAAATGATACGATGCCTCCACAGGCCATCCCAAGTCTTGCCTACTTCCCTCATGCTGCGGCAGCAGCCTTCGAAGTGCAGCAAATCGCGAGCAGACAGATATCTCGCTATACGCAGCAACAGCCAACGAGGCAGCTGCAGCAGACGGCATTTTCCTCCACACAACTCTCCTGCCCTTGTAGATGCTTCGGAATCTCCTGATGCTCCTGCTGCTGCCGCTGCTGCTGCTGCTGCTGCTTGCGGTTGCTGCGGAAGATGGTGCATTGCAGCACTGGTGGTGTGCGAGTCGGCGGCGGGGGCAGCGAAGAAGACAACGGAGACGACGGTAGTTTATCGGCAGCAGAAGAACGCTGCTGAGGTAATAATGAAACAAAAGAAAGTTTTTTATATTATGAAGAAGTGGCTGGGAAGATGCAACCCCGCGCTCTAGTACACCCTCATGGTGCTGATCTGCTGCTGTCTTGTTAGCTGCTGCTGCAGAAGCGAATAATCGAATAATCGTGAAATAAAACAAAACGAGACGAAGAAAGCAGAAAAAGAAGCAAACTGTAGACTGGGAAATTATTGCTTCCCCCCCACGAAACGGAAGAAAACAGACAGAAAAACAAAGGGGTCGCAGAGCCCTGAACAATTACAGTTTGCTGAACTTGTACATCAAAATAAAGAGTAAATGACACTGAAAAATTAAGTCAAGAAGAGATGAAGTAAGACGTTCTGCTCTTCTTCTGATTTCGGAGGTGTATATACACCTGAAACATCAAAATGAATTTTTCCATACAATTGATGACGGCGGCCAGCCAGTAGGTGTGGAGGCGCTCGAGGGACCTTCTTTGCTGGTGTTGCAGCAACATTTCATGAAAACCCTTTGTTTTCCCCTACTTTTGTCTATTTAACTTCGTATTTCACAAACAAATCGAAGCATATTCGAACAATTTTAGCAGACTGACACCTGAAGTCGGCGGCGCCGTCCACTGGTCTTCGCGCTGTTCTATGAAGAGCATGGGGTATATTCAGAGGTATACTAAGGTAAAGAGTAAAAATTCCTATGAAATAACTCCAGATTAATAATAATTTCAATAATAACAGAAGACAGCTAGAAACGATTGCTGCCCATACTATGCAATCGGGCAGCCCCCCCGCCCCCCCGCGAAGACAGCAGTTGAAAATTGTTGAAATTAACCACCCACAGACACACCAGCAGCAATTTTTCCCTTCATTCTCTTTGGTTTCTGTTTAAATTCAAAGTATTATTCTTCTCCTCGCCAGCCATCAGACATACAGTGGCGCGACAGTGCCCTCACCAATCACCCAAACAACAGAACAACAGCTGCTCTACGAACTCCTCAGTGTTTTCCCTTCCTTCTTTAGCAACAGATGAAGATACGTGCTACTATTTTATGTCCGTATATTGCTGCTGTATTTGTATTTGCGCTGGCACACCGGCAATTGCATGCGTAGCACAACGTATACTGAAAAACGATTGTAAAGAGGACTCTGAAGGCTCAGCCTAATGAAAAGAATTCGCACTCACACTTACAACAAGTTGAAGGGGGGGGCGTTGCTGTGCTGCGCTCCTCTGTGCCCCTTTGCCCCTTTCTCCTTCATTTATGTTGTGTATATCTTCACTGATTGGTGTGTACACAGGGGCTGAGACGAAAGAAATGGTTCTAATGCGGGAGACGCAAAGAAATGCTGCATGCGTTGATTAAGAAGAGAAGAGGGAATACAGCATACAGCATACAGACAGCAGCAGAGAAAGACAGACGAATGAAGTAAGGCAGCTGCTGGCTTCCCCTAATTCAATCTAAGTCGCTGTTTGTTGTTTATAGACATCTCCAGTCTGATGTTCTTGCCTGCATGCAGACAGTGGCGACTATAGATGGATATCTTGAGAAGCAGAAATGAATCTATCTATCATTATTAAAGACGATAATAGCATTGAATCTGAAGGCGAGTTCAAGAAAAAACAAAGAAATCAAAAGCAGCTGCTGCGACAGCCTCTGCTTTTCTTTGTCTCTTTTGCGGTGCACACAAAACACCGCTAACACACTGCAGCAGCGCGTACACCTCAAATAGAATAAGTAGGTAAATAAATGCGCAGGTAGATATATATAAGAAAAACATAGATAAGTAAACAGATAAATGGAGAGGTAGGTATAATGACAGAAAGATAGACACATCGGCAGACTCCCTGGATATTTATTTATTTATTTATTTATCTATTCATTTATCAATTTATTTATTACTTTTTGTCTCTATTTAAAGCGCTAGTCTACTAGAGAGTCTGGAGAACGCTTCACCAACAGGTAGACCCGCATATCGAGCTCGAGGTCTCCGACAACATGTTTATCTGCCGCTAACGACATTAAGAGACCCCCAAAAGACAAATATAACGTCCTGAAGAAGCAGCAAAAACAAACAAAAGAGTACCTTCAGAAAACCTACACTCAAGCACCGGGGGGAAGTAAGCAAGAAAGACGTGAACAGCTGCAGCTAATGCAGCAACATTTAACTAACAACAAGGTGCAAGGAGCAAAAAACAAAAACAGAAGAAATTCGCATGCATGCATGCATGCAGCCCTAGTCTTTCGTGTAGCAGCACATTAGAGAAGGCAGCAGACGCATGCATTCTAAGAGGAGAATCAACAGACAGGGGATTAACTGAAAGAAAAAGCGCACCGTCTCTCTGAAGATGTCTCCTCCAGCTTAAACACTTTGCCATACATAACATAGTCGTAGCCGTTCAACACCTGCGAATCTGCTGCAGCATCGTCTTTGCGATCGGGGCCCCCGAGGGAATTTGTAAGGCCAATGTGCAGCCCCTAATACCCACAGCGCAGATACCAGCTGTACGTACACCGTAAATATACCAGCAGCCTTTCTGCTGCAACTGTAGCTAAAATAAGACACCGAAACCAGCAGCAACAGAACCTGGCAGGGGCAGCTGCGCAAGCAGATAACTACCCATTGAATCGAACAAACAGCAGCAGAAACAGCAGCAGAAACAGCAGCAGCAGCAGCGGAAGCGACTGATATGCGAGAGTGCTGTCGCTAACCTGTTTCTCCGCTACAGGCAGCAGCTGGTTGTGTACATCTAAGATGAGATCCGCATCAAGGCCAGAGCTCTTAGCGCGTATTCTGCTGACATGTTCAAATTTGCTGTTGTCCACATTTCGCACTGTGAAGCGATCTTCAAACAAACACGGAATCGACATCGTGAGGTTTGTCTAAGGGCCTCTTCGCAATAAGAAACAAATACAGGCCGCCTCTGTGCAGACCAGCCAGTGCTGATGCCGCTGCTGATGCTGCTGATGCCGCTGCTGCTGGTATTGCTGCTGTTGTTGGCGTTCCTGCGGATGCTTTTGCTTCTGCTGTTGTTGTTGTTGCTGCTGCTTTTCCTGGTGCTGTAGATCTTGCTGCAGCTGTTGCTGCTGCGCTTCGCCGACCCTAGATCACGTTGCAGCAGCCGCCTTGAAGCATCTGTACCAGCTGCATGTAAAGAGCCCCCACCACCAGATACGCAAGAAATGTTTTTTAGAGCCTGTTGGTATTCCCTGAGGACGAACGAGGCAGCCGCTGCAGCACCGAGGCGCGAGCACCCAGCAGCAACAGCAGCGTGTAGAATGTAAGTGTTGTATTATCTGAGTGTTCAAACAAGAGAAAAACCTTCAATGAGATATTTGAATAAACTCACTTAAAGCGTTTGGGGCTTGAGAGGTCTCAGAAGATTACCGAAGTCGTCGATTCTTCGTTCCAGTTTCGCCAGCCCCACGGGGCATGCAATTCTTGAAATGAAACTCAGAAAAATATGCAGCAGCAAAGGCTCCTCTAAGTTGTCTAGAACGAAAATTTATAGTATACATAATATATATAATGCGCATAATATATATTTTTCTCTAAATTTCCTAAGGAGGGGTTTCGCCCTGGCGTTTATTCAACGTGAGTGGCTGGGCTATGGATGCGCTGTTCGCTGGAAAGGCGGAGAAATTTGCAGTAGAGTCGCTGTTAAACTAATATTATTTAAGTTATTTTTGTTTAGAAAGCCAACGGAAAGGAAAGAGAGAAGTTTAGCTAGCCCTTTAGGCCTTTTGCTCCCCCTTAGAAACAGAAGTCAGCATCTCAGCCAGGGCAAGCAGGTCTTTCATTTCTTCTGCCTATAGTGAACGACTTATAGACCTAAATAATGCATTCTAAACTTTAGCATTTTAACGCACTTGTTGCTTGATAATCTGTTGAAAGTCTGCAGGAGGCACGCGAGAGTTTCCGGTATTTTGCAGAGAAATTCAACATCATGTTTTAGGGTTCGTGGCTGAATTTATTTTTCCTACCTGCGATGTCTTCTTCAAATTCTCGCCTTTTCGTGTTTATAGTTTGCTGAAGCTGCTTTCTTCTTTCTTGTTCGAATTTTGAATTGAATCGGTCGGTGTTAGGCAGGTCGACGTGTAAGTTCACGACCGGCGAAGGGGCGGGTGATGTATCTCCTGTAAGGGTTTTAAAGCATGAAAAAAAAGTTATAAAAAAGAAATTAATATATAGAGCATTTAATTCGTTCACAAATAAACTCTGAAATCGCTGCTTTCACTCACCCACTGGCGCGTTTTGCCTGTTCTCGTCTATGGGATTCATCATTTGCTGAAAGTGCGGATTGGCGACTATTTCACGTCTTCTGTGATGAACTATAGAAGAATTAGGGGTTTATTTGATACATTTTACGCAATATTTTCTCCCTACAATTCTTTTCTTGCTTCGTCATTGATGAAACTCCGGGGGAAATGTTCAACATCGCCTCACAGCAAGTAGCCAATAAAAGCCCCCTCCACAGCTTTCCGTGTCTTTTCCGCATGACGAATTCAATAAATGAAAAATCTGGGAATCACTGCATCTAACGATTTCCAAAAGAGCTGATCAGAAACACTCTATGCATGCATGCACTGCACAACTTCCGGTGTACACGTGAGTTTCTTCTTCTTAGGTCGTCAGCTACGAGCATTTTATTCCTGAAATGCCTGAAGGGTTGCTGCCCTTTAGATATTTCAACAAAAGGATGTTGCACTCTTGTGCATGCTGAGGCATAAAAGACAGATTCAGCTTCTCGCCTGCTTACAGCTCAACACAAATCCGTCCTATCACTCTCTGTCTACCCATTTCTGTAGCAGCGGCTGATACGCGATCTTCCTTCACTGTTTAGCGGCTTTCAAGTGATAAATAATATATATATATATATATCTACATGTAGCGGCTTCGTTTGTGCTATGGCCGCTCGAACCTTCTGCTTCTCAAATTTCAAGAAGAAAGTCACTTCAGAGAAAAAAACGAGGAAAGACTGGCGTCGTGCTGCTCGGCTAGGTTGCATGCTTCTACATATATATATATATATATGCATATACATATATATATGCACATATATGCATTAATATATGTATGGGTTTGTAGCGTAAGGAAATTTCCAACGCTGTTTTCTGTTCATATCACAGCAGCAACCATCGACTCAGCACTGGATTTGTTGTGTACGCTGCATGCAGTTTACTTCCTTGCTGCTGAGGCTGTGCTGTGGTGGCTCCAGCGGGGAGACGCGGCTCTTGCGGATTTGCCTTGCTGCAGCTGCGGGGCCCCGTGCTTCGCCTCGGCCTTCCCCTTGCGGTCTGCCAGCGCTGCACCTGGGGAAGGTGCCCCTGAGACGCGCACAGGAGCAGCAGCAGCAGCGGCAGCAGCAGCAGGTGGTGGTGGTGGTGCTGCTGATTCACCGGCAGTGTGGGCAGTGGCTTTCTGCGCTGTCTTGACGCTCTCTTTGGCTGCAGGAGCACGCATAGAAAGGCGTAGGCTGCTGCTGCTTCCTTCGTGCCCATTGTAAATTGCTGTAGAGCGCCCTTTGCTTCCACTGACACCACCATCACCCCCTACACTCAATCGCTCCCGCTGCAGTCGACGCTGCAACGCCAGCGAAGCCACACGGGGCAGAGAAGACTTCTGCCTCCCCAGCCCCTTCTCACACACAGCAGCAGCAGCAGCAGCAGCAGTGGTACCGCCTGCAGCTGGGGCACCCTCTCCCCCAGGCGGTTCCTTCCTGGTACTGCTGCTACTGCTGCTGCTGCCACTGCTGCTGCTGCTAGTGCTACTGCTGCTGCTGCTGCTACTGCTGCTGCTGCTTCTGCTGTTGCTGGCAGCAGCAGCAAATGCTGCCGAATGATCTTTTGTTTGTATTTTTTTTCTTCCGGCTGCTGCTCCCGGGGAGCGCAGCGTGCATGCATCAGCAGAGTCTGAAGTGTTGGCGTTGTTTGCATTGACCTTTGGTTTTAACTTTCTTCCTAATTGTCTGCTGGTTGCTGTCTCGGCTGTCTTTGCAGCGTGAGTAGCCGGCTGGGGGTGGGGGGCTTCCTGAGCCTTCTCTTGAGGGTTGGAAGAGGGGGCATTGATCTTTGTTGCTGCTGTTGTTGCATTGCTGTTGTTTGCTGCTGTTGTATTGTTGCTGTTTGCTGCTGTTGTATTGCTGCTATTTGCTGCTCTTGCATTGCTGCTGTTTGCTGTTGTTGTATTGCTGTTGTTTGCTGCTGTTGTATTGCTGCTGTCTGCTGCTGCTGTACTGCTGCTGTTTGCTGTCACTGTGCTGCTGTTGTTTGCTATTGTGGTTGTTGCTGCTGCTGCGTTGCTGCTGTCTGTTGCTGCTGCTGCGTTGCTGTTGTTTGCTGCTTCTGCGTTGTTGTCTTTATTTTCCTTCTCTCTGCTCTGCTGCTCCTCCTCTGAGGGGCTTTCGCTTGGGGCTGGGGCTGTTCTCGTCTCTGTCTCCGCAGCAGACAACCCCGCGCATGCATTAGCAGCAGCAGCAGCAGCAGTAGCAGCTGCAGCATTATCATCGTCATTGTTCATTGCAAGGCCCTTGTCTTCTTCGTGCTGCACCGCTCGCTCCCCGCTGCTACTGCTCTCTGCCTCATAGCTCAAACAGCTATTAGAGGCAGCTAAACCCTTAAATGCTGCTGCTTCGCACTCAGAGAAAACCCGTAGGGGAGCAACAGAGGAAACTGCGTCGCTGCTGCTCGCAGTAGCACTGCTCTCTTCTGCTGCTGCTACTGCTGCTGCTGGTGCACCAGCTGCTGCTGCTGCTGCACCAGGTGCTGCTGCTGGTGCTTCTCTTTCTGTTGCTCCTGCCTCCCGTGCCACTGCTTCTGAAGCTGCTGCTCCGATTGCTGCCTTCTCGTCTGCTGCTGCTCCGGTTGCTGCCGTCTCGTCTGCTACTGCTCCGGTTGCTGCCTTCTCGTCTGCTGCTTCTCCTTCCGCTGCTGCCGCTGCCGCTGCTGCTGCTGCTGCTGCTGATGATGCTGCAGATGCTGCTGCATCGGATGAGGGGTTTGCTGGTGCAGGGTTAACGCATGCGCCTTCCACTGTGGCGTTCACTGCAGATGCGCAGAGGAAGGAGAAGAAGACAGCCGCAGTTTGTTCTCAGAGAAGAAAAAGCAAAAAAGAAAGCGAAGTTGTTTGGATAATATAACAGAAACAAAGAAGTCTGGCTGCTGTATGCATGTCTTTACTCTATATATATAATGCATATTATGTATTATTATATATATATTATATATTGGAGACAGATAATAGAGAAACACAAGAAATAATGAGGGGTGCTGACTGCACCACGAACAAAGACAGAGAAAAAGGATGTTCTTCTTTGTCTACAACTGCAACAAAGACAAATAATAAAGCTCTCTTCTGGTTACAGTACAGCACAGGGGGATAATATACACAAATAGCTGCTGCTGCTGCTTCTGCTGCTGCTGCTGCTGCTGCTATCTGTGCCCTTACCCGCGCCAGTCATTAGGTCTTGTAGACGTAAAGGGTTTGTATAATCAAAACCAAGAGAAGTACAAACACCTTCAGGCGCCCAACGCCCTCGCTCGCATGCAAACGAAGGAGCCCCAACCTTCACTCTGAGCAAGCACACAACATAAAACAATGTGTATGCATGCATGCAGACTGCTTTATATTATTTGTATGCATGCATGCAGACTGCTTTATATTATTTGTATGTATGCATGCATGCATGCATGCCACTATAGTGAAGACTCATGTCAAACAGCCTCGTATACAAATATATTTAGACTCAGTATATATATATATATATATAAACATCAGAGATAGAGACAGAAACGGAGACAGCGAGCAGAAGGGACAAACAAAGACAGCGCGACAGACAGAGACAGAAATAGACAATATAAAGAGACAGAAGGACAAAAAGAGAAGAAGAGAGGTAAACAGATAAACCTAACATACTCCTCTCCTTTGAAGGGGGCCTTAGCCTGGGCCTCTCGCAGCAAAGGCAGCAAAGGGCTGGGCATACGCAGACGATCCCCCGCCTAAAGAAAAACAAACAACGCACACACAACAAGACGAACAATAAAAGTAAAAATAAAAATAAAATAATAATAATATTAACACTAAACAGAAGAACAGCAAGTGCTTACATTCCAAGATATGCCTTCAAACCATATATGCAAAACAACAACAACAAGAATAACAATAATAATAATAATAATAATAATAATAATAATAATAATAATAATAATAATAATAATAATAATAATAATAATAATAATAATAATAATAATAATAATAATAATAATAATAATGAGAATTAAGAAGTGCTTACATTCCAAGATATGCCTTCAAACCATCTATGCTGCATTACTTCTTTAACACCCCCGCAAACTCCAATACGCAGCAGCGGCTCTTTTGTTAAAAGACGAGAAATCAGCGATCTACCCTCAGCAGAAATAGATATAGAAGAAGGGAAGGATAGACGGCCTGCAAATGTTTAAATAAACAATAAAGCAAAATATAATTAATTAAATTAAATACAACAAAATAAAATAGAAGAAGGGAAGGATAGACGGCGAAACTAATCACCAAACTCTACCGAGCAAAAACTAGGGTTTAGGGTTTAGGAATTGTGAGGGTTTATGAGGGCTTAGGGTTTATGAAGGTTTAGGGTTAATGAGGGTTTATCAGGGTTTATGAGGGTTTATGAGGGTTTAGGGTTTGCATACCCTGCATGATCTTCATATACATTACGTTGCGGTTAGCAGCAAAGAAGGGCGGAGCGCCCACCAACATTTCGTAGAGAAGACAGCCAAAGGCATAAAAATCAACACTGTAGTCATGACCCTGCAGCAAAGCAACGCATGCAGCTGTATATACACCCCAAATGCTATACATTCATCCACGCTGATGCTGCCACGTATGCTGCTGCTCCTGCTGGTGATGTGCATGCTGCAGCTACTGCTGCTGTTGTTGCTGCCGCTGCTGCTGCGCATGCTGCTGCTGCTGCTAAGGGCTAGGCAGCAGAGCTGCGCCTGTAGAGGCCCACAGGGCGGAGTTACTCTTTGAATTTACACGCGGGTTTAGGGTTTAGGGTTTAGGGTTTAGGGTTATTCACCGATCCGAGGAGCATTTCAGGGCTGAGATACTCTGGACTTCCGCAGAAAGAATAAGTTCTTCTGAGTTGTCCTGAAGAAAACAAAAACAAACAAATTATAAATTTAATCCGGTGTACATACACCGTAGAGCAGGTGCAGCTGTATGTGTGGGGTGTATGCAT
Source organism: Eimeria acervulina (assembly GCF_000499425.1). Classification (NCBI taxonomy): domain Eukaryota; phylum Apicomplexa; class Conoidasida; order Eucoccidiorida; family Eimeriidae; genus Eimeria; species Eimeria acervulina. The sequence continues at coordinate 22,109 of NW_013548043.1, forward strand.
AGAAATAACAACAAAGGATGATGATATCCATGCTTCTGCTATTCTTTCTGCAGCTGCTTCAAGCTGTTATAGCTGCTGCTGCTGCTGCCGCTGCTGTTGCAGCTGCTACTGTTAAGCTGCTTCTGCTGTTGCTGCTGCTGCTGCAGCTGCTGCTGTTGCAGCAACTGCTGCTTTCACTACAGCTCTTATTGTTGTTCCTGCTGCACCAGCTGCATCCGCAACAGCTGCTGCTGCTGCATGTCTGTAGTGTGCATACCTGTGAGTCTTTTGGCGAGGCCGAAGTCTGCGAGCCTGCAATGCCCATCGAGATCGATGAGGATGTTTGCTGCTTTGAGGTCCCTATACACCACGCGGTGTATCTGCAGCTGCTGCAGCCCCAGCAGCACCTCCACCGCCACAAACCGTGCCACTTCTTCACTGAAAGTCTTGTGAACACGCAACAGTGCAGCAAGGTCCCCTGCAGCAGCAAAAGCAGCAGCAGCAGCAGCAGCAGATTAATACACGGGGAAGACACCGGCAGAATACTCTACAAAAGAGCAGCACAGACAACACCAGAACAAGAATAAGAAAAAGTAGAACAACAACAATAAAAATAATAATAAGAATAAACTACAAGAAGACTAAGACCAACAATAACAAAAAGAAGAAGGATGAGAACGAGAATAACAACACAAAATAAAACAAAACCAACAAGGATAATAACAATAATAGCAATAACAATAATAATAACAGCAACAATAATAGTAATAACAGTAATCATAACAACAATAATAATGATAATGATAATAATAACGACAATAACAACTAATAATAATAATAATAATAACAATAATAATAATAATAATAACAGCAACAATAATAATAATAACAGTAATCATAACAACAATAATAATAATGATGATAATAATAATAATGACAACAACTAATAATAATAGTAATAATAATAGCAAACAATAACAATAATAATAATAACAACAACAACAACAATAATAATAATATATTTTTGCTGCTTTTACCTCCAGGGCAATATTCGGTGACAAGAAACATTTTTGTTTTTGTTTGAAAGGCGCAGAGCAGCTGCAGCACGAAGGGGGAAGCTGAGCAGCAGACTAAGACTTCTTTTTCTATTAATGCATTTCTATATTTGTTCAGAACATCATTAATCTTTTTCTTTTCAACAACCTTTAATGCTAGCAGCAAACCATTACGCCTACTCCTAACTCGAAATACTCTACTAAAGCCTCCGCTACCTATTTGCTTCTCTACAGCAAAACAGCATAAACAACACCGAAGAGCTAAGCCAGACACACACAAAGAAGATACAGCCCTTTCTTTGCTTAATAATCCTCCTGCTGCTGCTGCTGATGATGATGATGGTGATGGTGCTGCGGCTACTGCAGCTGCTGCGCCTGCTGCTGATGCTCGTGCTGCTGCTGCTGCTGATGATGATGATGCTGCTGCTGCTGATGGTGATGATGGTGCTGCTGCTGCTGATGGTGATGATGGTGCTGCTGCTGCTGATGATGGTGCTCTTGCTTTTGCTGCTGCTGCTGCTGCTGACGCGGATGGAGATGCTGCTGTTGATGCTTCTGCTGATGATGATGATGTTGCTGCTGCTGCTGCTGCTTGCGCTGATGGTGATGCATGCCTTCTTAGGCCCCCACGCGCTGAACCCTCAGCAGCAGCAAGAAGAAACTCAAGAGAAGTAAGGGTAGGGCTCCGACAGGCAGCCAACAAACGCAATGCGGTGCTGCTGCTGCTGCTTCTGCTGCTTCTGCTGCTGCTGCCTGTATCCGTGCGAGGCGGGTGCACGGTGCTGATGGTGGATGCAGTAGAGCCGCCGTCTGTGCTGTGACAGCCTAAAGAGCCAGCAGCAGCAGCAGAAGCAGCAGCAGTAGCAGCAGAAGCAGGAGCTTCACTACTCGCAGCAGGATCAGTCAATACACTGTGCGTAGTGAGGCGTTGCTGCTGCTGCTGCCCCTTGAGCTGCTGCTGCTCGCAAATCCGCTGAACAGCAGCAGCAGGCGGTCCTCCACCTGCTGCTGCTGCTGCTGCAGTTGCTGCTGCTGCTTGTTTCCCCTCCTCAGCAGCGCAAGAAGCACCGCGTGCAGCTGCTGCCGCAGCAGCAGGAGCAGCAGCAGCAGGGGCACAAGCCGGTTCCTGCACTGGAGCTGCAGCATAGAAGCAGCGGAGGTGGAGGCCCTCTGGCAGCAAGGAGAGTGGTTTACTTCGGTCTTGCAGCAGCGCATCAACCCAATCCTGCTGAGCTGGAGACAGCAACACCCTGCTGCTGCTGCTGCTGCTGCTGCTGCCGCAGCTGCTGCTGCTGCTGCAGCAGCTGCTGCTGCAGGGGCAGCAGCAAAGCGCCACGAGGTGCGCAGCGGCTTCCACCTCCCCTGCAGCAAACAGACCGCCAGCAGCAGCAAACAACAAAAGATGAAATTAATTACATTTAAGAAGAAGGCATCCATACACTCCAGTCGCAAGCTGCATGCAGCAGCAAAACACCTCCCTCACAGCAGCTGAACGCCAGCAGCACGCAGCAGTAGAGAAGCAGCCAGCAGCATGCAACAACAATACTGCAGCAGCAGCCATGCAGCAGAGCAACAAAATAGCAGCAGCAGCGCTGCGGCAGTAGTGCAGCAGCAGCAGCAGCGCAACAAGACAGCAGCAGCAGTGCAGCAGCAGCACGAAACAACGCCAGTGGCAGTGCAGCAGCAGCAGCAGCAGCGTTCGCTATTTACCTTTCTCTCGCAAGTGCTGCAGCACGCGAGAGAGCAGCCAGCCTGTGGTTGCTTGGCTTGCTTCTGCGCAGCTGATGCTGAGAGTGCTGCTGCTGCTGAGGTGTACGTACACCGTACGAGACCCTCTGCTGATGAAGGGTTTCAATGGCTGCAGCAAAGAAAGAGGTGCGCGAGCAGCAGGAGGCGGCAGGGGGGCCCCCTTGCACAGACACCAAACGCTGTCGCTAATAGTATTAGGCAAACGAAAGCTGCTTGCTGCTGCACCTCCAGCAGCAGCAGCAGCAGAAGGTGAAGGAAGCTGTCGCTGCACAGCTTCCTGCGTCGGCTGCTGCCACAGCAGCTGCTGCAAAAACCCACGAGGTGCAGCAGCGGCAGCAGCGAACGGGAACGCGCGAGCACCAGGAGCTCGCTGTTGCTGCTGCTGCTGCTGCTGCTGCTGCTGCAGTGGGTGCAGCTGCGGGGATGAGGCCGAGCCTTTGCAACGCCAGCCATAAAAATTGAAGTCCCTCGCTGGGCTGCAGGGATGCCGTAGAGGCCGATGCGCAATTCCTTCTCCGCCGACAAGCTGCTGCTGCTGCTGCTGCTGCTGCTGCTGTTGCTGCTGCTGCTGCTGCCGCTGCTGCTGCTGCTGCTTGGGTTGCAGTTGCTGGTCCATTGGCCGCCACATAAGTTTTTTCGTGAGTGTAAAAGAGACAAATTCATAAAATCAAAGGCATGCAGTTCTAATGCCTTTGCACTATGCAAGCAGCAGCTGCTGCTGCAGCTGCTGCAGCAGCAGCAGCAGTTGCGGTTGCTGCTGGCGCTGCTAGGACCCCGTGAGGAGTTGCTGCTCCTTCTCCTCGATGGTGGAAGGCGTATACGTCTTGTCTGCAGCACGAGAAGAGATATGTCTGCTTCTGATACATGCCTTTGCTCTGTTTGTTTCTTTGTCTTTTGTTTGTTGTTGCAAAGATAGCAGCAGCTAGTCTGGAGCCCCTCTATCCTTTAGAGACACAGGGGCCCCTCTGCAGTAGGCGAGGGCAGCGCAGCAGCAGCAGATGAGTGAAAACGCTCTCAGAGTTTGCTGCTGCAACCTTTATCTGCAGCAACAGCAAACGAATACTAGAGAGGAGCTGGGGGCCCCCCAGTAAGCAGCTGGGGGGGCCCCGCGGCCCCCCGTGAGATTTTAAGGGGTTGAAGACCTCACAAGAAAATCATTTGGTGAAGATATAGCAAAAATAAAACAAAAATAAAGTCTGGGGCGATCAGGGCCTCGCAGGGAAACGAATGGCTGTCTAGAGTTGCTGCTGCGGTAGTTGAGCCTGCTGCTGCAGCAGCGTCTGTTTTTTGCTTCCGCTATATGCTGCTGCTGCAGTCTGCATTTGTAGTTTAAAAAGAAAAAACTAATTGCACATTCACGAGAAAGGCAAGAAGAGAAGTTGAAGAGACCGGAGGGCGCGAGCTGGGGCTGTAGATTGCTGCTGTCTGCTGCAGCAGAGAGGCTGATATTGAATATACGTATTGTATTACATATATATTATAAAGATGCAATTTAAATGCTCTTCATTCTGGTGTATATACACCGCAACAGTAAACAAGGAAGCATCGAGACCCCCCAGCGCTCGCAGCAGCAGGGGGGAGGTAGCGCAGCGTAGGCGAATGAGATTATTTAATATATCTTCTTGTTGTTTTTAAGGCAAATAAGAAGTAGTTTTTTTAATTTTGTTTATTTGATTTAATTTATATCTCCAAAACCGTTAAACACACTACAAACACCCCAGCTGCTGCCCCCAACTCTTCAGCAGCAACAGCTGGTGCTATCGGCAGTGAAGCTGACGATACACTGCATGGGGGCATCCTACGAAATTTTTTTTTGTTTTTAATATTTTTCCATTTATTTAAAGGTAGTTTGCAGAAAAAGAAGAAAAGTCAACGAAGATATATAGGAGAAACAACAGCAAGGGCCGCCAGGCGCAGCAGATTGTTTTCGGGTGTACGTGCTGTGTGACAGACCGTTGGCGAAGGTGTGGGTTCAAATAAGCGGAAAGTTGAAATAAATTCCTCTAAATTTTGAATTCTTTATTCAATTAAATTTACACAGTATATAGGCAGCTTGTGACAGGCCTGAGAATCTGTCGTTCTCCTTTGTAGCTAGATGATGCAGCGCCTGTCTCGTTTGATGTTTTTTCAATTTCTTCGTGGGTTAAGGCTGGCTGCAGAAGGCTAAAAAATGAATATTCAACAGTTGTTTATAGTTATGTTCCTGAAGAGCATCGAAGTAGTGTCTGTAGATCCCCGTTTACTGAGTGTTTCCTGGTGGGGTTGTGCTGCCGTTGTTGCTGTTGCTGTGCAGCAGCGGCTGCAATGAGACAGCAAAAAATATATTAAAAGAATTTCTCTTTTGCGTCCTTCTGTCCTCTCTATAGTTCAAATTTGTCCCTCTGTGCTCCATTTAGGCGCCTGGTGTTCCCTTTTCATTGTTTTTCCTCTTGTAATGAATTATATTGATTATATTTCTCCTTACAATATTATGCTATATTATGTTATATTCCATCATATTATATAATGTTATGCTGTATTACATTGTTATGTTATGTTACATTATATTATTTTATTTGATATTATATTGCTGTATTTCATTATTATATTACAATGCACAGTATTGTGTTATTTCACTGACTGCCCCTGTCTACGATCGAGGACTCGTAGCACTCCACTATATCTGTCCCCACAGTAAAAAGAGTAATATACTTGTCATAGAAAAGGTTTCGAATGGTGAATTAAATTTTTTTCGATTTATTTCAGTCGCTTTCCACTGTGGTGTATGGGTGACGTTCGTTTGGGGTGTATAGGCAGCTCTTGATCGCGGCATTTCATTCGCGTGTTACTTTTGTTTCTTTGCTTTCCTCTTTTTTTGAAAATTAAGGAGTTTCTACTGGCGTTCTAATATTAATATGGCTTCATTTTACCCCTTAATCGCGACATCTTGCCTCTTCTTCCTACTACCTTTCGCACATTCTCTGCAGCGTTTCCGCTTTTCTGAGAGCCGTGCACGATTGGATCGTGACAAAGTAGGACTTAACAAGCGTAGATTAATATAAACAGTATTTATAAACAAACAGAATAACAATACAACGTTGCGATCATTAGACCCCTCCGCCTTACCCTATCATCAATATACACCTCGGTAGGTATTGGCTAACTCGTCATTAGATTGCAGAGGAAAAATAAAATCTTGAATGAGGGAGATATATCATTCGTTTTAGATGAAGGAAAACTGCCCGACGGGCCGGAGACGGATATGTCGATGTTCTTGCAACAAGAAAGAAACAGGCAGCGAGAAGTTGAAGATTCAATGCACAAGAAACGTGAATTTTTTCAATCTTTGATGGGAGACGTAAGAACAATTAAGCGAAGAAAAACAAACAAAAGAAAAATAAATCGTATATACTTGCCTAGTCCATTCATAAATTGAACAACTCCTTCCCTTTTTAAAAGGCATTTGAAATTATTTTTATGTTCTCATCTTCAGCAACAACAAGAAGTTGAATTTCTCACAGATTTGGAGCAAACCCTCGGAGAAAGGCCGTCGTCATCAGAATATGAATAATACCAATTTGTACGAGTTCATCATACTGCTTTGAGCTCAATGCTCAGACAAACTGACTCATTTAGATCGTTTTCAGGAGGCAAATATATCTCTTTTATTCACAAGTCCGTTTAAAAAGAGATATTAAAGACAGAAAACCACTCAACTGCATTTTCTTGCAGACAGACAGAATATCTGAACAAACAAACGACTTGAAGGGAACCTGCATAACCAGTGGCAGGTGTAGCTCGGGAGCAACTGCCGCCATTGGGACTGTAATTATCTATTTGAATAAAGTTATTTATTTGCTTTTAAATATTTATTTGCGAAATAAATGAAGAAGATCGTCTAGTTTCCTTCTTTTTTGAATGATTGCAGGCGACAGCTCAGCTGCACGACGCCGCCTTCGGAGGTTGGTGGCGCTTCGTTCAGAAACGAGGAGGAAAGAATGCAATGAATGAAGAATATTTTCATTTAATTCATCTTTTGAAATGCAATTCAAAAGGATATACACCAGCAAACAAGGCAAGGCCTGAGCAACCATCCATCACCGGTCCTCTGCGCACCTGCACACAGCAGCCAGCGCATGCGTCTCCTGGGGGCCCCCCTGTGCGTAGTTATTTTCAATCAAAAACTTCAGTTAAATGATTTCTTTGTGTTTTATTTGAAGGAACTAAACAGGTTTCGTTGTGTATAGACAGGGGCGGTTTCCACGTCGTACTTCGTCTTTGCGTCGGCTCTTGCAATAGACACATATGAATAGGAATGAAGGCCCTTTTCTTCTATCTCTTTTCCCCCTCCTGCGGAAACAAGTCTAGTTTAAAGTTTTCAATATAAAACTTTAAAGAATTTTTCTTTTAATCATTGGTTTTCTCTTTAAGGTCTCAGCAAAACAGCCATACGCCCTCTCCCCCTCCCTCGTGCATCATCGAGGTCACTCAGGGGCCCCTGGGGGCCCGGCCCCTCTGTTTAGTATTTTCAAGACAAAGAAGAAAATATTCAGTTGCAGTTTATTCTTTCTTCTTTTCTCTTCTTAGCAGCAGTCCATAGGGAGGAGAGAAAGGTTTTGGGGCTCTACTTTCTGCATCCTCCCCTCGTGCTGCTTGCTGCAGTGGGCGTCTTCTATCGTTGTTTTCTTTCCTTTAAAACGTCTCTGCCATTTATTTCACTAAAGGTACAGCCGAGACATCGCAACACACGCCTCAAGGCGAACTGAGCCGCAGCAGCAAACCCTTTTACTCCCCTGGAGACCCAACTCCTCGCTACTTGCTGCTGCAGCGCTCTGCGGCTTGCTGCTGCAGCTGCAGATTTCCTCTTTTTCTAGCGGCTCGCCCTTGGCAGAGCCCTGTCTGCCTCTATTCTGGTGTACGTACAATCGAGAAGAACAGATAACCGCAGGTTCAGCTCTCGATGCTGCAACAGGTTAATTCACAGGGGGGGCCTGAAGGGGGCCCCCCGTCTTCCCTGCAGCGCGGTGAGGCAGCTGAAACAAATCAAGGGGCAGGGCCCCCTCCTTCTTATCTCCAGCAGCAGCAGCAGCAGCAGGAGGCCCCTCTATCTGCCCTTGAGCAGCAGCAGGGCCTCTCTCCTACAGACAGGTCCCATGACAGCACCGGTTTCTCGCCTGCTGCTGCAACGGGGGCAGAAGCAGCAGAAGCAGCAGCAGCAGCAACATCAGTTGCAGCGGCAGTGGACGCCACAGCAGCAGCTTCCGATGCAGCAAAATATCCTACAGGTGCAGCGCAAGCTGCCCCTCATTCCCCTGCAGGCTTCAAGGGGCTGCTGCACTCTGTGATGCAGCAGGTGGCTCCCACGAAGCAGCAAACGCATGCAGAAAGAGAAGAAAACCCTCTCAACAGCAGTTACCCCTTTGGAGTTACAGCAGAACAACTCACAGGTCTGCATGCACCCTCTAGCGAGGCAGCAGCCGTCCACTAGCGCGAACTCCCCAGCAGTATCAGCTGCTGCTGCTGCTGCTGCTGCCGCAGCGGCTGACACTACTGCTGCTGCTGCTGCTGCTGCAGCAGTAGCTGGTTGTTTGCTTGTTTGGTTGCCGCAGTGGCTGCGCCGTGCTGCAGCTGTCTGTGCTGCTGCGGTTGGGGCACCCGTTTCTGCTGCAGGAGCTGCAGTAGGCAAGCAGCAAAAATGCAGCAGTGTTTGCGTTGTGTTTGTCTATAGAGCTGGTAAATTTATATCTCTCCCGCACGCACCACGAAGAATTAGATTTGCTGCAGAAGATGGGGGGTACAGCAGCACTGGCAAGCGCGCTGCAAACAGACCTGCGGCTGGGTCTCTGCGTCTCAGAGGGGCCCCCTGAGGGGGCCCTTCAAGCAGCAGCAGCACCAGCAGCAGCAGCAGCAGCAGAAGCTCCAGCAACAGCAACAGCAGCAGCAGCAGGGAAGCACCGCCTCAGCAACGCAGGGGAGGGGGGCCCCCTTCAGGGGCCCCCTCACCCCGGAGGTTTCGATGAAGTGCAAGCAGCTCTCATGGCTGCTCGACGACAGGCATTTGGAGAGAATGTGCTGCCCCAGAGGCCCCCAACGCGTACACATCAAACCCTAAACCCTAAACCCTAAACCCTAAACCCTTGTTACGTACGGAAGAAACAACGAAGAAAAACAAACCGCAGCTGCCTCGGCAGCAGTGAAACTGCCTGCTGTTGTTGTTGCTGCTATTGTTGTTGTTGTTGTTGCTGCTGCTGCTGCTGCTTTGTCTATGATGGTAATTATTAGCTGCTGGAGATAATACCCTAAGTGCAGAATAATTTTGTTGTTTTCTTCGTTGAGGGTTGCGTGCGTGCTTCGTGTCTTCATTATATCTGAATAACCCCCCAAATGCAGCAACAGCAGGAACATCAGCAACAGCAACAGCAGCAACAGCAGCACCAACAGCAGCAGCAGCAGCAGCAGCAACAGCAGCAACAGCAACAGCAGCAGCGGCAGCAGCAACAATAGCAGGAACAGCAGAATAGTCGTGTTGCGTTTTGTTTCAAGTTGCTTACTTTTTATTTTTTTGCGTTCCTTCTTCAGCCTTCTGGCGTCACTGCTGGGACGCAGCTTCTGATTTTACTTTGCGAATATTAATGGTGGCTGGACTCGTGATGATTGTATTAGGAGTGACGGTGAGGCAAACAGCTTCTAAATTGAGCTGTGTGTACACCCCAAACAATCCGGTGCTGCTGCTGCTACTTATTACTTCCTCGTTTGCTGCTGCCTTGCCCTTGGTAATAGTGATGCTGCTGCTGCTCCTGTGTCTACTGCTGCTGCATCTGCTGCTGCTCATGATCTCTTGTGCTTTGTCTGGTTGTTTACTACCGAGGCAGACGCTGCTGCTGCAGCTGCTGCTGCTGCTGCCGAGTGTGCATGCTGCATCGTATTTCTGCTTGCCCTTACTACCACTTCTACTACTCCTCCCATTACTACTACTACTACTACTGTTGCTGCTGCTGCTGCTGCTGATGATGATGAATGCGTATTTATTTGTATTTATGATTGCTGCTGCTGCAGATGGGGGAAAACCCTAAAGTGGAGTGGGTGGAGGGGTTTGCAATTTGGGTGGCGGTTCTCGTCGTCGTCTCCGTCACCGCCCTGAACGACTGGGCAAAAGAAAAACAATTTCGCAAACTCGCGGCACTTAGAGGCAAACCCTAAACCCTAAACCCTAAACCCTAAACCCTAAGTTATCAAGAGAAACAATTCCGCAAACTCGCAACACTTCCAGGCAAACAATAACCCTAAACCCCAAACCCTAAACCCTAAACGCGAAACCTTGCAGGAAAACAGTTCCTCAAACTAGAGGCACTTAGAGGAAAACATAAACCCTAAACCCTAAACACTAAAACCCTAAACATTAAACCCGTGGTGAAACCTACGCCGCAAATTCACTTCAGTTCAATTTATTTTCACTTTCACTCATTTCAAGTCAATTTATTTTATTTAACATCTTAATTAAATTCATTTTACTTAAATTAAATTCATTTTACTTCGATTAATCTCAATTTAGTTCAACTGCATTTAATTCAATTTTATTCAATTCAATTCAATTCTCCTGAATTCAATTCAATTCAGTTGAATTTATTGCAATTAAATACCTAATTAATTAAATTAAATTAAATTAACAATTGAATTTAAATTAATTTAGAATAATTTACACCAAATCCACACATTTAATTCAGTTTATTCATTTTTTTATACATTTCAATTCAATTAATTTCATTCATTTCAATGCAGTATATTCAATTTATTTTAATTAACTTCGTTGAATTTAATTTTAATTTAATTAATTTCAGTTGAATGACCAGATTTGCTTCATTTTTCAATTTATTCAATTTAATTTCACTTCACTGTTTATCAACAAATTGAAATCAATTCAATTAAATAGAATTCAATTTTTAATTCATTTCAGTTAAGTAGAGTTAAATTATTATGGTGAAATAAACTTTGCTAGATTATCTTCTTTCTTTTTTTCTCCTGATTGTAGACGAGAAGAAATAAATTCAACTAAATCAAATTCAGTTATAATGAAATGCACTCTGATAGACTATTTTCTTTCTTTTTTCTTTCTCTTTAATTGTAGATGAGAAGAAATAAATTCAACTAAATAGAATTCAATAATTATAATGCAATAAACGTTGCTAGATTATATTCTTTCTTCCTTGTTTTCTTTTTAATTGTAGATGAGAAGAAGTTGATTTAATTGAATAAAATAATTATAATGAAATAAACTTTGCTAGACTATCTTCTTTCTTTTTTCTTTCTTTTTAATCGTAGATGAGAAGAAGTGCCGCGTTGTACGAGGAGGCTGCGAATTAGAGTTATTAACATCTTCTTTGTTGGTTGGCGATTTACTTCGTGTTGAAGTTGGAGATGAAATTCCTGCAGATCTTCTTCTTGTTCAAGGAGTATCTTTAAAGACAGATGAAAGCGGAATGACAGGCGAAAACAAACAAATTCAAAAAAAAACAGAAGCCGAATGCTTGCAGCAAATACAACGCATGCAAGCAAAAAAAATAGACGCAATGCAACACCAACAGCAGCAACAACAGCAGCAGCAGCAGCAGCAGCAACAGGTGGGTTTCGGAAGCACCCCAATGCATCACTTGATTGATTCTCCTATCTTAGTAGGAGGCAGCACAGTTCTTGCTGGAGGCGGCTCCGCTTTAGTTATCGCTGTGGGGCCCCACAGTCAACAAGGACAAATGTATCAAACCCTTACAGCTGTAGGCGCTCAGCCGACGCCCCTGCAAAGTAAACCCTAAACCCTAAACCCTAAACCATAAAACCTGAACCCTAAACCCTAAAACCTTTATCCCTAAACCCTAATCCCCATACAAACCCTCACTGCTGTCGGGGAGTAGCCAACGCCCTTGCAGAGTAAACCCAAAATAAATAAGAAATAACAATCGCTAAACCCTAAAGCCTAAGCCCTAAGTCCTGAACGCTAAACCCTAAACCCTCAAGCCGCGCATGCGCCGCAGATAAACTTAACGCCCTTGCGCGAGACATTGGGAGAATTGGTTTTATTGCAGCCTGCGTCACCTTCTGCGTCCTTGTGGTTCAGTCCGCAGCCCCTAAACCCTAAACCCCACACCCTAAACCCTAAACCTTAGGATGAAAAAGGGTGTATGAATAGATTTGGCGTTCTTTGCGTTGTTTGGAGCCTTCCGCGCTTGTGTTTGTGGTTTTTTGTGGTTTCTCACTCTCTAGGGTTTAGGAGTTAGGGTTTAGGGTTTAGGGTTTAGGGTTTGCGGGTTCAGGTTCTGGGTGCTGTACGGGCTGTCTGCCCCAGAGGATCGCCCCTCTGCAGCTAACGCCAGCAAAGAACATCTTGAATTCTTCGTTACTGCAATTACAATTGTTGTTGTTGCTGTGCCTGAGGGTTTGCCGCTAGCAGTTACGATTTCTCTTGCATACTCCGTAGGCAGGATGCTCGTAAGACACCCCAAACCACAAACCCTAAACCCTAAACCCTAAACCCTAAACCCTAAATTCTGAGCGCCGGAAGGGTAACAGCAGAACCCTCTCCAGCCGGCTCATCACACACCACCATAAACCCTAAACCCTAAACCCTAGAGCAGTGAAGGAGAACAGCTTCCCTCTGCAGGGTATATTCGATATACACCGCATGTCAAACCCTAAACACTGGGGTTTAAATAGGAAACCAAACACCAATACCCTAAACCCTAAACCCTGAATAGAAGGCGCCTCCACATCCTCGCGCATAAATATTAATGCAGGGGCTTTGCTCTTGATGGCGGGTTGCTGCAGCTACTGGCTTGATTGTTTAGGGTTTGAGTTGGGGTTTAGGGTTTAGGGTTTAGGGTTTAGGGTTTAGGGTTTGTGTTTTTGTCTAGGGGTTGCTGTTTTGTATGTTCGGCCGACGTATTACTTGGCGTTCAAATTGCTGTATCCTGCTTGTGCTACCGCTTAGCAATTAAACCCTAGGGTTTAGGGTTTAGGGTTTAGGGTTTGCATGCAGAAAGACAAGAACTACGTACGGCGTTTGGCTGCATGCGAAACGATGGGGGGAGCCAACGAAATTTGCAGCGATAAGACGGGGACTCTAACGAAAAATAAAATGCAGGTTGAATCACTATGGAGAGGAGGCTTCTCAGATCCTTTCTCTTCTCTGCTGCTGCAGCAGCAGCTGCAGCAGCAGCAGCAGCAGCAGCAGGAAGCAGCAACAGGAGGAGCAGCAGCTGCTGCTGCTCCCGTCCTGGAGGAGAGACACCTTGAAACTTTTTTGCAGTCTCTTGCAGCAACAGCAAACAAAGGAGACGCCAACTGGGATGCAATCCTCCAGCGTGCTGCTGCTGCTCCTGCTGCTGCTGCTGCTGCAGCAGCAGCAGCAGCAGGAGAAGCAAGCCCACAGGACAAACAACGCGACACGATTCACAGCTGCACTGGACCCGTACAAGCAGCAGCAGCAGCAGCAAAAGAAGCAGGAAGCAAGGAGACAGCAATGCAAGAGGTGCTTTTAAAAGGAGGAATAACAGAAAGAGAGTGGTCTAGCGTAAGACGCATTTTTAGGTGTATGTACACCTCATTGCTGCTTAATGAAGGTTTTCTTCTGTCTCCTTTTGCTTCTATTTTCTCTGTCTCCTTTTCTTTGTCTCTTTCTTCTGCCGTACTTTTAAATACGATGCTTCTACTTATTGAGTTTCTCTTCTTTGCTTCTGTTTTTTATTTGATTGTTTTCTTTGTTCATATCTCTCTGTCTCTGTTTCTGTCTCTATCTCTATCTCCATCTATCTATCTATCTATCTATCTATCTATCTATCTATCTATATATCTATCTATCTACCTATCTATCTATATCTCTCTTATCTCTTTTTCTCTGTCTCCACTGACATTTGTTTGTTTGTTTGTTTGTCTCTGTTCTTTTTATATTTTCTTTGTGTTTGCTGCTCTGCATCTTCTTCTTACTCTCTCCTTTTATTTTTATTTTCTTCTTCTCCCTGTTGATGATGTAATTATATTTATTTGTTTATTTGTACTTACGTATCTTTTTCTGTCTTTATCTGTCTTTTCTTTTTATTGTTTTGTTTGCTGCAGCTTTTGGCTTCCTCTGTTATATTAAACAGCACCGGCAGCATCGGGGTAGATGCATGCGATGAGCCCTTATCTAGAGGAGAAGCAACAAGGTCTTTGCGGAGTAGCTGCTGCTGCTGGACCCCTGGTGCTGCTGCTGCTGCTCCTGCTCCTGCTGCTGCTGCGGATGGAGCAGCAGCAGCAGCAGCAGCAGCAGCAGCAGGAGCAGCAGCAGATGAAGGGCCGCATCATGTGGGGAGCCCTACAGAATGTGCTCTCTTAGAGTTTGTTTCCTTCTTAGGTTATTCTGCAGAAGAATTAAGGAGGCAGCAATTGCTGCTATATGGCGACGTAAGCTGTAGCTGCCTATACACCTCAACCAAGTACTTCTTTAGTGCTGCTGCTCCCTCCTTCAAAGCTGTCTGTACACTGCAAGATAACGATAAAAACAGAGACAAATAACAAATGTCTTCTTTGCTAGCCGGCTGTCTCCTCCAGGCTCTCCTTTCATTACTTTTTGTTATTTTCTTTTCTTATTTTCTTCTGTCTCCTTTGTTATTTTCTTCTGTCTCTTCTTTCTTCATTTATTTTGTTTCTTTTTATTGTTTGTTTGTCTATCTTTTGTTTTATTTTTTACTGTTTGTGCGTCTCAGCCTGTCTTTAGAGAACCCTTTACCAGCGATCGTAAATTTATGACTACTGTTATCTCGCTGCAGCAGCAGCAGCAGCAGCAGCAACCGCTGCTGCTGCAGCTGCCCCTGCCTCAACCAGGAGAAGCAGCAACAAAGGAGAGAAGAAGAAGAGGAAGCCGCAGCAGCAGACGCAGCAGCTGCAGCAGCACTGACAGCCGCCGCTGCAGCACAGCCAGCAACAGCAATCGTCTTCTCGCTGCAGTTGAGCCCCCAGCAGCAGCAGCAGCAGCAGCAGGAACAGCAACAGCAGCAGCAGCAGCAGCAGCAGCAGGGGAAGACAATGAAGTGGGGGCTTACAGAGTGTTTGTGAAGGGAGCAGCAGAGAAGGTTTTACGTCTTTGCTCCCACCTTGTCGTTCCTGCTTCTCTAGCAGCAGCTATGCCCAGCAGCAGCAGCAGCAGCAGCAGCAGCAACAGCAGCAGCAGCAGCAGCAGCAGCAGCGAGAACCTGTCTGCTGATTTGTGTGTGGTGCCTCTGACTGAGGAGCTAACAACAGCAATAGAACGAAGGGTAATAGAGTATATGGCTGGAGAATGTCTGCGTACAGTCTGTGTAGCATTTAAAGATATAACTGCAACAAGAAAAGAAATAAATGAAGACCAAGAAGACTCCGCCTCCCCCTTCTCCCGCTTAGAAACGAAGCTCACCTGCCTTGCCATCTTTGGAATCAGGTCAGGTATTAGGGTTTAGGGTTTAGGGTTTAGGGTTTAGGGTTTAGGGTTTAGAGTTTAGGGTTTAGGGTTTAGGGTTTAGGGTTTAGGGTTGGCAAGAACTCCCCAACGCCCACGCCCGAGCAGCCTGCAAATCAGCAACCGTCTACCGTCTAGGGTGTACGGTCTTCGGTCTAGGGTATAGGGTATAGGGTTTAGGGTTTAGGGTTTAGGGTTTAGGGTTTGTGGTTTGCAGGGATCCAGTGCGTGAGGAAGTGCCGGCAGCAGTGCGGGCATGTCAAGCTGCAGGTATTCGCGTGCGTATGGTGACGGGAGACAATCTGGAGACAGCGAAGCAAATAGCTATTAAGTGCAACATCTTTCATCCGGAGGAAGGTAGGGGTTTAGGGTTTAGGGTTTAGGGTTTAGGGTTTAGGGTTTTAGAGGGGGTTAGGGTTTAGTTCAGCGATGGTTGGCGATGGTTTGGGGTCTTCAGGGTTTTGCTTTGTTTAGGAATTAGGGTTTAGGGATCGTTATGATTTGGGGGAAGGGCATATTTAGGGTTTATTAGGGTTTAGGGTTTAGGGTTTAGGGTTTAGACGGAGGAGCACAGCATTATCAACTGGGTTTCGTATGTTATTTAGGGTTTAGGGGTTGTTAGATTTTGTATGTATTTAGGGTTTAGGGTTTCTCTCTGCGAAAGGTTGAGGGTATACTACCACTCAAACGCTAGAACTTAAACTTTAGGGTTTAGGGTTTAGGGTTTAGGGTTTGCGGTGTGTGTGCAGATGGGTTGGCTCTGACTGGAGCGGAGTTCAGCCGTTTAGTTGGGGGGGTAGTTTGTAGCATTTGTCTAACTAGGGTTTGTGACTGCCCAGTAGGCGATGCTTCAGGAGATAAAGAAGGAAGAAGAATACGCAAAGATGTTGTTAAAGACATCGAAGCATTTAAACAAATTGCGCCTAGGCACGAACACACACACACACTCCTAGGGTTTAGGGTTTAGGGTTTAGGGTTTATTGTTTAGGGTTTATGGTTTAGCGTTTATTGTTTAGGGTTTAGGGATTAGGATCTAGTGTTTAGTGTTTAGTGTATAGGGTGTAGGGTCTAGGGTTGATGGTTTTTGGTTTCTGGTTTCTGGTTTAGGGTTTAGGGTTTAGGGTTTAGGGTTTGCAGGTTGGAGGTGTTAGCCCGATCTCAGCCAATGGATAAGTTTGCGCTTGTTGTGGGGTTACAACAACTGGGTTTAGTTGTTGCGGTTACGGGCGACGGGGCAAACGATGCTCCAGCTCTGAAGACAGCAGACGTAGGCTTTGCTATGGGCATTACCGGTAAACCCTAAACCCTAAACCCTAAACCCTACGGGGAGCACAGCCACACACGCAAGCGGCGAAAGGAAGGGGTTTAGGCTATATGCAGGGTCCTCATAGTTGAGGGTTTAGGGTTTAAGGATAGTGAGGGTTTAGGGAGGTTCTTGGCACGGTATAGTTGTCTGTCTTTGTTAGGGTTTAGGGTTTTGGGGTGTTAAGGGGTTAGAGGTTAGAATTTAGGGTTTACACCTGTTTCTTATTTAGGGTTTAGGGTTTAGGGCTTAGGGTTGTTCGTATTCAGGGTGTGGGGATGTTGGATGTTGCTGTTTAGGGTTTAAGAAAGTTTCTTCTTTGGGGTGTAGTTGTGTTTATTGTGCGGGGTTGTGTCTGAGGGTTTAGGGTTTAGGGTTTAGGGTTTATTTAGGGTTTAAGGTTTATTTAGGGATTAAGGTTTATTCAGGGTTTAGTGTGAAGTGTTTATTTACGGTATAGTATAAACTTAGGATTTAGGGTTTACGGCGTATCTAGGGTTTAGGGCTTAGGGTTTAGGGTTTAGGGTTTAGGGTTTAGGGTTTGTGTGAGCAGGGAAGGAGGTAGCGAAGCAAGCAGCAGACATCGTATTGCTCGCGACGATAACTTTGAGAGTATTGTCTCTGCTGTTAAGTGGGGTCGCAGCATTTATACAAATATACAAAAATTCTTAGAGTTTCAGCTAACTGTTAATGTTGTTGCAGTTATTACCTCCTTCATATGCGGTGAGCGAGGGTTTAGGGTTTAGGGTTTAGGGTTTAGGGTGTACGGGGATAAGGGTGGGCATTCTCTTTAGGGGTTTTCTTATGCCTCTTTAATACACCTATAATAATGCTTACATACTACATTTCGTATATTTATTTGTATATGTTTATATTTATATTTATATATATATATATATATGCGGTTCTTCTGTGTTCATTTGCTGCAGCTGCAACATTAAGAGAAAGCCCTTTAAGTGCTGTTCAAATGCTTTGGGTCAATCTTATCATGGACTCCCTCGCCTCCTTAGCTTTGGCTACTGAACCCCCTTCTGACAGCCTCCTTCACCGCAAACCCCACACGAAAAATGAATATCTCGTCACGAAGGCAAACCCTAAACCCTAAACCCTAAACCCTAAATAACCCTAAACTCTAAACCCTAAATAACCCTAAATAACCCTAAATAACCCTAAATAACCCTAAATAACCCTAAATAACCCTAAGTAACCCTAAATAATCCTGAATAACTCTAAACCCTAAACCCTGCATAACCCTAAATATGCCTACGTAGATTTAAACAAAAACCCTAAACCCTAAATTACACCCCTTCAACGAACAACAGCAAACCATCAAAACCACAAGCCGCGGAAACCAGCAGATAGAGGGTCTATGGGAGTATTTTGAGGGTTTAGGGTTTAGGGTTTAGGGTTCTTCGGTTTAGGCTTAAGAAGTAGTGCCGAGAGTTAAGAGTTTAAGGCTTAGGAAATAGGAAAAAGTATCTAGGGTTTAGGGTTTAGGGTTTAGGGTTTGTTGTTCAGAAGATGTGTCGGAACATCTTGGGCCAGGCTGCCTACCAGTTGACTGTTTTGTTTGTTTTAATTTTTGCTGGAGATAAATTTGTTCCGGAGTTAAAGTGGGAGCATGTCTCTAGAGAGACCCGCAACTCCTTCCCTGGCTTCTGCGAATTCAGCGGTATAAACCCTAAACCCTAAACCCTAAACCCTAAACTCTAAACCCTAAAGATGAGTGCCGGGATGAACACGGCGAAGCTGCGCATTGCAGCAGAAGAAAACACCCATGCAGATCCATATGTAGACTGCCCCATGGTGAACGGGTTTAGGGCTTAGGGTTTAGGGTTTAGGGTTTAGGGTTTAGGGTTTAGGGTTTAGGGTTTGTGGACAGACTGCGACAGCCCATCTCCTCATTTGCTGCGCTCTGGGCGTCGTTTCTTCCCCTTTACCTCCGA
>NW_013548042.1:0-1736 GCF_000499425.1 Eimeria acervulina
TATAAATATATAATTATATAAATATATAAATAAATAAATATATATGTCTCTAATTCAATGAAGTCTACTTATTTCTAATGACAAAAAATAAATAAATATTTATTCTTTATTAAATAAATTGTAATTATTTTATTAAACAAATAAATAAATATTCTTAATTAATTAAATTATATTTATTTTTATTACAAAATGAAGAGAAGGGCTTTTAAATACATCTTCTATATTACTAAATATTAAATTTTTATAAATACAGCTTTTAATATCTGCTGATAGAAAAATAAACAAATAAATAGTATTCTTATTCATGAAGATTTATATATTTTATTTATATTTATATTTTATGCATGCGCAGGTGTACAGACACCTCATGCAGCAGAAGAGAAAGAAAATTAATAAACTCCGACTAAGTCAAACAAACAATTCAAACAAAATGCATTAAAACGGCATTCTTAATAAACAAAAAAGAGAAAATACACAAAAAAAAATAATTTGCTAGCTATTGATTTCTTTTCTTCAGTATTAACTCTATAAACATTTATATTTATATTTATATTTATATTTTATATTTATATTTATATTTATATTTATTTACATTCTTCATTTGTACGGCAGGGTAGAGCCCTTCATCAGTTGCAGTTAAAGCCTGCTGCAGTATTGTGTGTATTATTTTTATTATTTGTTTATTTGATTAAATAAACTTATTTTTTATTCTTTTAGAATTTGCTTACGTAATCTACGCAGACGTCTACAGGCATGCGTCTGTCTTCTTCTCTTTTGTTTGCTGCATCTGTTGCTGCTTCTGCTTCTGCTTCTGCTGCTGCTGTTGTTGCTGCTGCTGCAGCAGGCGTTATTGCGTTTGTTTCATCTGCTTCGTCTTGTGGTACGTCTGTTGCTGCTGTATCAGCATGCATTATAGGCTCTTCATTATTATTTTTAATCTCTCTTCTTTCTTTTGCTGACTCCTCTTCGTTTATACTGCTGGCTCTATACCCTTTGTAGCTGTCATTCCCTCCTGGCTGCAGCTGTAGAAAGCAAAGAAATAAACAACAAAATAACAGAAAATTAAAGAAATATATAAACAGGTAGACAGCAGCAACAGCCGGCACATACACCGTAGCACCAAATCGACGAGTGGAAGCAATGAGGATAAAATAAATAAATAAATTTAATTAATTAATCAATTAATTAATTAATTAATTAATTAATTAAATAAAACAAACAAAAATAAACCAGAATCTTCTCGCAAAGAGTATTTTTGCGTGTGCGGAATAAACAGAGTGAAAATAATAATGCAAATTTACGTAAAGAAATAAAATAAAAATAATAATTAAAATAAAAATAACTATTAAAATAAAAATAATAATTAAAATAATAATTACAATTTAAACTAAATTAAAATAATTAAAAAAAAAATAAAGCTCTTTATAACGATATTATTTTCTGGTTTTGTTTGGCGTGCCTCTTTTGCTAAATTATTATGTTTATTTTGCTGAACATTTTGATGTTTTTGTTTATGCTGCAATATTTTTACTTTAAATATTTCTTTTGGTGTATTATCAACAGTCGTGATGCAGAAAAATGCATTTAAAAGAAAAAATGTTTTATTTTATTAACACCGCAAAGAAAAAATATTTCGATATTTTTTTCTGCTAAGTTCGCTGCAGTTAATTCATCAATTGTCGTAAATTAATCTTTTTGGTTTTTGTTTGCACATGTAGACAATTATATATCTATGT
>NW_013548041.1:0-2522 GCF_000499425.1 Eimeria acervulina
TCAGGTATGTTGGGAGTTTGTTAGGAGAATTTGAGTGGCCGATATTTGTTGGAGTGGATGCCTTTGCATAGGGCAAGACGGGCAGCTGACGTTGGAGGAAGGTCAGGGGTTGTGTAGGTGGAGCAGCGTGTCATTTTGTGGTTGAGCAGGTATTTAGTGGTGCGTTTGAGGAGGCGATGCGCTGGTGCTCGTGCGAGGTGATGGCGGCTGGATACTGTGCGGTGGTTCACGCTACGCTGTGTAGCGTGCAGCGTATATTGCCACGCAGCAAGTGCGCATAAATGCAAGATCAGGCTGAACTGCGTGTTAAGCACTGTATTGGATTTGGCACCTGCAGCGCTCTGTCTTGAGTGGGAGGTGGTGGGAAGCTAAATGGGGGTAATATAGTGTAAAGTGCGCGACGTGAAGGGGTGGGTTGTTGAGTGTCGTTTTTGTTGAGGAAAGAGGTGAAGTGGTATGTTGGGAGTTGGTTAGCACAATTTGAGTTGGCGATATTTGTTGGAGTGGATGCCTTTGCATAGCGCAAGACGGGCAGCTAATGTTGGAGGAAAGTCAGCGGTTGTGTAGGTGGAGCAGTGTGTCATTTTGTGGTTGAGCAGGTATTTAGTGGTGCGTTTGAGGAAGCGATGCGCTGGTCTGCGCGCGCGTTAATGGAAACTGGATACTGTTTGCAGGTTAATGCTAGGCTGTGTAGCGTTCAGCGTATATTGCGACGCAGCAAGTGCGGATAAATGCAAGATCAGAATTAGCGGTGTGTGAAACACTGCATTGGATTTGGCAGCTGGAGCGTTGTGCATTGAGTGTGGGGGTGGTGGGAAGCTAAATGGGGGCAATATAGTGTAAAGTGCGCGACGAGAAGGGGTGCGTTATTGAGTATCGTTTTTGTTTAGCAAGGAGGTGAAGTGGTATGTTGGGAGTTGGTTAGGAGGATTTGAGTGGCCGATATTTGTTGGAGTGGATGCCTTCGCATAGCGCAAGACGGGCAGCTAATGGTGGAGGAAGGTCAGGGGTTGTGTAGGTGGAGCAGTGAGTCATTTTGTGGTTGAGCAGGTATTTAGTGGTGCGTTTGAGGAGGCGGTGTGCTGGTGTGCGCGGGCGTTAATAGAGGCTGGGCATCGTTCGCTGGTTGATGCTAGGCTGTGTAGCGTGCAGCGTATATTGCCACGCAGCAAGTGCGGATAAATGCAAGATCAGGCTTAGCTGCGTGTTACACACTGCATTGGATTTGGCAGAACGGAGCGCTGCGCATTGAGTGGGGGGTGGACGGAAGCCAAATGCGGGCAATATAGTGTAGAGTGTGTGACGAGAAGCGGCGGGTTGTTGAGTATGGTTTTTGCTTAGGAAGGAGGTGAAGTGGTACGTTGGGAATTGGTTAGGAGGATTTGAGTGGGCGATATTTGTTGGAGTGGATGCCTTTGCACAGGGCAAGACGGGCAGCTAATGTTGGAGGAAGGTCGTGGGTTGTGTGTGTGGAGCTGTGTGCCATTTTGTGGTTGAGCAGGCATTTAGTGGTGCGTTTGAGGAAGCCATGCGCTGGTGTGCGTGCGCGGTGATGCGGGCTAGATGCTGTGTGCTGGTTGATGCTAGGGTGTGTAGCGTTCATCGTATATTGCCACGCAGTTGGTGCGCATAAATGCAGAATCAGGCGTAGCTGTGTGTTAAGGACTGCATTGGATGTGGCAGCTGCAGCGCTGTGCAGTCAGCGGGGGGTGGGTGGAATTTAATCGCGGGCAAAATAGTGTAAAGTGTGTGACAAGAAGCGGCGGGTTTTAGGTTTTGGGCTGTGTTTTGAAAGGTGGTGAAGTGGTATGTTGGGAGTTGGTTGGGAGAATTTGAGTGTCGGATATTTGTTGGAGTGGATGCCTTTGCATAGGGCAAGGCGGGCAGCTAATGTCGGAGGAAGGTCAGGGGTTGTGTAGGTGGAGCAGTGTGTCATTTTGTGGTTGAGCAGATATATTTAGTGGTGCGTTTGAGGGAACGATGCGCTGGTGTGCGTGCGCGTTAATGGAGGCTGGATACTGTTTGCTGGTTCATGCTAGGCTGTGTAGCGTTCAGCATATATTGCCACACAGCAAGTGCGCATAAATTGAAGGCGGGGCACATGCACGTGTTGAACACTGCATTGGATTTTCCAGCTGGGGCGCAGCGTATTGGGGGGGGGGGCGTATGGGGAAGCTAAATGGAGGTAATATAGTGTAAAGCGCGCGACGAGAAGCGGCGGGTTGTCGAGTATGGGTTGTGCTTGGGAAGGAAGTGAAGTGGTATGTTGGGAGTTGGTTGGGAGAATTTGAGTTGGCGATATTTGTTGGAGTGGATACCGTCGCGTACGGCAAGACGGGCAGCTAATGTTGGAGGAAGGTCAGGGGTTGTGTAGGTGGAGCAGTGTGTAATTTTGTGGATGAGGAGGTATTTAGTGGTGCGTTTGAGGAAGTGATCTGCTGGTGCTCGTGCGAGGTGATGGCGGCTGGATACTGTGTGGTGGTTCATGCTAGGCTGTGTAGCGTTCAGCGTATATTGCCACG
>NW_013548040.1:0-1733 GCF_000499425.1 Eimeria acervulina
TTCTCTGTCTAGTTGTATTTAGTTTAATTTATTTATTATTATTTGTTTTTCTTCGTCTTTAACTCTCTTATTTGTTTGTTTTTATTTGTTTATTATTTATATATTTTATCTTTTTCTCTGTCTTTGGTTTGTAATACTTTTATTATAATTCTTTGTCATGGATCTAAATGCATGATATTTATATTTATATAAATATATATAAATATGAATATAAATAAATATAAATATATTAATGTAAATATATAAACATAAATATACGAATGTGCATATCAATACATAAACACATATATATATAAATATATATCTACAAATATATAAAAATATATCAATATATATATATATATAAACATATATATATATGCATATATAAATATATATAAATATATATATATATTTAAATATATAAATATATATTTGTTTTGTTTGTTTGTGTGTACAGACTGTCTTGGTTTTCAGCGCTTTAGGAGTGCCGCTGTCGACAACACATTGTGCAGTAGGCAGCACAGTAGGGGTGGGTTTATTAGAACCGAAGATATGCTCTTCTTCTTCATGTTCGTCTTTAAATGTATATTTGAGTAAAGACGAAGGTCATTATAATCATCAAGAGCAAGAAGAAGAGAGAGAAATGAAAAGAAATAGTATTCATCAAAAAAGAGATAATAAAAATAAACTTAAACACAAATTTAAACTCAAGTTCTGTAAATTATTTAATTGTCTAAACTTCTCTTCAGTTAACTGGAGACTCTTCGGCAGTATGATTGTCTCCTGGGTTGTTACGCTTCTTTTTTCTTGTAAGTATATATCTTTTAATTAATTAATTAATTAATTAATTAACTAATTATCGCATTTACAACAAATTAATTATTATTTTGTTTATTTTTATTTATTTATTTGTTTTTTTACTTATTATTTATTTATTTCTGCTGTTTGTTTTGCGGTGTATGTGCAGCTGTTGTAAGCGCAGCATTATTCTCTTTTGCTGCTTATTCTCCTCGACTGGCGCGATAAAGAGATGGAGAAAAGAAATAAATAAATAAATAAATAAATTAAAATAATATAATTTATAGTTTTGTTATTTCTTCTTTTTAATATAAAAGAAATCTAATTCTCATTCAGGTGTATAGTCAGCTGCAGCACCTACAATGTAGGCGTTGTTCTATATATCTTTTTCTTCTTTTCTTTATTCTGTTGCTTTATAATTTTCTTTATTTATTTATTTAGTTATTTTCTCTTCTTATTTAGTTGTTTATTATTATCATTTCATTCAAATACCTCCTAGAGAGCTCGGGGCGTAATTTCTTCTTGAGAAGCATCAAACAGAAGATATTAATAAAATATTAATAAAATATTAATAAAATATTAATAAATTAATATGTGCAAGCTAAACTGTGTGCATGTATATAACGTCTCTTCAGCAATACAAATACATATATATATAAAATACATGTATAATATACATATATACATATATATAATATATATAATATATACTATATAATATATATAATATATAATATATAATTGTTGGCATCATAAACATATGAGGGAGCAGTACAAACACTGCAGCAGCAGTTGCTGCAGGTGTAAATACAGCTGCAAACGCAGCGGAAGCAGCAGCACAAACAGCAGCAGCAGCAACAACATCAACAGCAAGAACAGCAGCTGCTGCTGCTGCAAAAGAAACTAGCAGAAGCTGCTGCTGCTGCTGCATAAACACAGCGGTAGCAGCAGCA
>NW_013548039.1:0-2549 GCF_000499425.1 Eimeria acervulina
GCTTGACCAAACACATCTTTTAAATGCAGAAGGTAGGGAAAAGGTGTTTCACCCTCAACGGGCAGTTGCGCAGGGCCTTATTACACCCGCTTACAAACCAGAGCAACCAGATGCACATTCCTAAACGCATAGCACTAGTGGGACACGGCACGCATGCATGCATGCTTGCTTGGGACAAGCCAGTAGGCATGCATAAAACTCGAATGCCCCTAGGCAGCCACGGGTCCTCGTGCGTTGCGCAAACATAACAGGCCCGTCAAATGACAACAATGGCATTGCAGTGACAATAATGCAATGACGATCGCTGTAGTGTGTTTTGAGGCATTCTGCGATGGAACGAGGGCAGGACTGCCTACGCGTACGAAGCAATCACGGCCTGGCAGAAAATCGCGAGTACAATGAATCGCGTGGTCAGTTAATTGTTCGTTCATTGTAGGAGATGGCATGCCACGCTGTTGATGCGGATGTGAAAATACTACGTGGGGCCCCTATGCACGCACCAGTATGCCATGGTATCACTGGCAGGTCAAAAACGCAGGCGCACGTTGCACTAGTTAAATTGTCACCACCACGCCATTAAAGCTTGACTTTGCTTCTGATAGAGTGTGGGATGCATTTCCGCTTGAAAAAGATTATTCAGGATGCTGTTCAATTCGGCAAAGCGGAGTTGGTGCATTCATCCTATTCTCTTGCGTTTTGTGCAAAAGCAAGCGTACTGCCTGCGGGGTATGCATGCAGCATGCTAACTCGTTCAGCACATCCATACATCCAAGATTGTGTCAATGCACATTTTGCCTGTGTGATACGTGCTTGGCTGAGCGCAGTCATTGAACAACACACTGAAAGCCGATGCCACGCTGTCACCGCGCAGGATCGCACGAAGCAGCCACAAACAGGCGCTCGCACCAACACAAGACACAATTGCACAAACACGTATGTATAGTAGCTATTCTTGCGTACCCAGGGCGCCCACCGATATTTGCCCTGATGAGCAGGTCAATCAACCCTGCACTGAGACAGAAATAGGTGCAAATGCCAAAGCTGGGACCGCTGTTAGAGTGTTCACTGGTTGATCAACTATTTGCAGTGGCGCATAGTGGTTGTAGTATCATACGCGCAAGTGTTAAACTAGAACAGTAAACAGGAAAAGAGTTCCATACGGCCAACAATTGAACACCGCTTATCCAACCTTATACGACAGTGTATATTAGAGGGCTTTGTATCCACGCATTTCCCACGAAAGTGCATCAGGGTAATGCTTCAGCGGAACATTGAACAGCTGCAATAGTGACGTCTTTGACACTGGTAGGTGCAAGAGAACCCATGTTGTAGTGCATCCTGGCGCAATCCACGCTAAAGTATATTGTCGTTCACATCCACGCCTGAGGATCTTCCTGAGGATAGATTGAATGCTTCGATACGATTTCGCACCTCCTTAATTATGCCAAGCCAACAAATAACAGGTGGAAAACGTCCTCCGCAAATGCCAAACGCAGCCTCATCCTCCAGGTTGTGGGTAACAAGCATCCGCTACACACTTCTCGGTTCGGAAACAAAACGAAGCTGTAACCTGGCAATGAAAAGACTGCTCCCTCTCCATGCAGTGCATAGTAAGTCCCCAGTCTCGCCCGGGAGAGGAAGCATCAGCGTCTCCACAAAAGGTTTGGTAGTATCGCCTGGGCTGAATGCATTGTTGGAGGCTTTGGACCATCACGCACTCGCTGTGCACAATGCCACGTCGCAGCCTAATGAACTGGCAATTTGAACAAGTATAAATCATAGGACAACACAGTATGCCAAGCAGTACCACTCTTCTCCCATATGAGCTAGGACTCCCTGCGTCGGACAATATTGTCACGCTCGAAGTCTACTTGACGCCATAGCCTACGGGTTTAGTACCCAAAGATGCATCTACAATGGCAAAAACCGTCTCCTCTCGTCCCTGTCCGGTCGGCACCCAGCTGGCTAATTCAAGCGCAAGCCAGTTTAAGGGCGGCTATACGCCTTCCTTTCCTTTTACATGAGCACGCATACGTTCGAACTCCCGAGGATTCGTAAGGGACTCTTTCGTTCTTTTTGCCTCGTGACGTCACTCGAGCAAAGCATACTGCACGTTGAGTTCAAAAGAGAAACGGAGGCATAGTTTACTTCGCAGAATCACAAAGTTGCTTCCAAACGAGCATGCCAGCACCACAACACTCCAACCACTGAAAGCCGCACAAAATCTTCTTAAATTTTTACTATCCAGTGCTAGTGTTATTCTACGTTATAGTGTTCTAACCTCAGAAAAGGGGTATTGCTACAAATATTCAAAAATGTTCCCTAGCCATAGTAATAATTGCCCTGTTTCGCTGGCGTCCACGTCTATTGACCTCGAGGTATCAATGTCTACCAAAGATGGAGTCTTAGGTGCTTATTTACTATGGATAGCAAGACTACCCTTATTGAACCAGCGACTCGACGCAACGTTTTTGCTTGCCGTTAGCCGGCACAAAACCAAACCCGAGTAAGCAATCGCGCACTTGCTGAGACCAACAGAGTAGTTGCGT
>NW_013548038.1:0-1021 GCF_000499425.1 Eimeria acervulina
GTGATGCTGATGCTGCTGTAACTGCTGCTCTTTCTGGTGTTGCTGCTGCCGCAATTGCTGCTGCTGCCTCTCCTACTCATTTTGCGGGGATTGCTGCTGTTCATACTGCTGCTGCTGCTGCTATTTATGCTGTTGCTGCTTCTACTGCTGCAGCAGCTGTTATAAGTGCTGCTGCTGCCGTTATTGTGTCTTCTACTTTTGTTTTTTGCTGCTGCTGTTTGTGCTGCTGTTGCATTTCGTGTTGCTGCTGCTGCAAAATGCATTGAACTAGTGCCTTCCACGGGTTTCTTTCCCCCTAGGGTTTAGGGTTTAGGGTTTAGGGTTTAGGGTTTAGGGTTTGCGCAGGTGAAGCAAGAGCTAGTTATGCAGCGACAGCCTGAGTGGAGCCTATTAGAACGAGCAGGCCTAATTAAGAAAGGGATGGCTGCTGCTTTGTCGGGGCTGCATGCGCTTGATGCGGAGCAGAGGGCAGATGCAATCGCTGAGGTACAAACCCTAAACCCTAAACCCTAAACCCTCGAAGCGGCAAAACAACCATGGGTCTATGTGTGCACAACGCGAAAACAAACGAGGATAAAACAAACCCTGCACATAACCGACAAGCCCTAGGCAACACACTCCTCCTCTTCAAGACATTAGGGTTTAGGGTTTAGGGTTTAGGGTTTGTGCTGCAGTCGGTCGCGGACTATGCGGTTTTCTGATGATGAAGTGCAGTACTTCGTGCAGAGTTTAATTGGCGGTCGCTTCCCCGTCTCTGAGGCGGGGAGGTTGGACGCTGTGGTGAATATTCTTAAGATTGGTAAACCCTAAACCCTAAACCCTAGACTGTAAACCCTAGACAGGGGTTGTGCGTATGCACCTTAAGAGCGAAACCGTAAACCCTCGATCTGCGGATACACCCTCCGTTGATGGTGTTCTGGATGGAGCCAAACCCTAAACCCTAAAACCCTAAACCCTAAACCCTTTCTCTGTTTCGCTTCTCAGATAGGTGGCGACCGGTTGTATGGGAGACTCGAGGCCT
>NW_013548037.1:0-2288 GCF_000499425.1 Eimeria acervulina
TTCTGTAGAACCTCAGTAGACGTTCTGCTATGGACAGCCTTAAACTTTTCGTGCATTGGGAGTGCAATCGACAAATCTAAGCACATGATGAAGGCGCCCCGTCTACGAACGTCGCTTATCGTGGCTATAAGCTTACTTCCTGCAGTCCAGATGGGGCCATGAATGCTCATGCCCTTTTGGTGGTGCCGTCAACACCTTTGAGCACTGCGACTGTATGCATGCCTACGTCACTGAACAAGCAACACAGATTTAGACGGGGATGACACCAAAAGCAGCGTATTGTCTAATAAATACGCCTACGCCACTTGAAGTGCAAGGGAGCTGTAGAGGGGGCTGGCATGCTATTGCCCGGAGGTGGCCCGGCTTCGGCAGAAACTGAATCGCCGCAAACAGAGGGCACTGACCCATGCCTCAGGCACATGCGGACACTACCACGGTGCACGATGGAGTTCAACTCGCGACCGAATGAACATGCAAGCTGACCTTCACGCGTTCAGGACGCTCCCGTTGACGCCACTGGCAAAAAAGGCCTTTCTTCCACACCGACAATGCCAGATAGAAGACTCTACTAGCAGTCAGCAAAGGCTGGCACTGCAAAGATTACAGAGAGACCATCCAACTATACTGATGCAGCTCCGCTCTGTTGGCTTAATCCAGCAACGCAGCGAATCTCACATGGTGAGGTGCTCATGCTCACGTGACAAACGTTAATAAACGTCGGCTCCTCAGTGGATAAAAGCTATCACATTAAAGGCAAGTACAGCAGCATGACTAGCTTGTATCTGAAAAAAGTAGCTACAATAAAAGAAGCCGCGTCCAACAGTGGGTCTGCTCAGTCAACGCTTCTACAACGGCAGCTCCAGCCTCTGATCAGGGACACTCAGCCGGGTGCTGTAACGAGCAGGAACGCACAAGCTGTGCAAAAATAGCAGCTCACAGCTTTGAGAGGTGCGATATACCGCGAATTAAATCTGCTGCAGCATGGCATACAATAGTGCAGGATTGACAGACTGCTCAGCCAGCACCTGGACACCGGAAGGTATGCAGCATTTTAACGAGCCTCGTCACAAAAAAACCCACCTTTTTACAGCGGCTATCACTTCACTAGGTACAGGATGGTAGTACTGGATACCAGACGCAAATTGGCCAATCAAATGCACCCTCAACCAGCTGACCAAAGGAGCATCAAAGTCAAACCACCCACATGCACCAACGCTACTGCCTTGGTATGGGGTCGCTATTCTACCCTTCACTGAAGAACCCCAATAATTCTGGCAGCATCTGCGCTTTGCGCTGCTCTACCCTAGCAAAGACGTTAGGATTCCTTCGACCACAACGCACGAGCTGCAATTTGTGGCAGCCTCGAAACAAGAATTGACTGCAGACTGTGCCACCTAGGTCCGTCGCACAAGCAACAGGCGCTGCAAACTTTTCTGATACCCTGACAGATGCCTGCCTATGGATTCATAGCACACAGCAGAGGAAATACGGGTCAGATCGGCTGCGCACCTACAAGGCGTAAAGTCCTCGATGCATGATATATAAGAGGCCCCTAACGGTGTGCCAAGGATACATCCTATTCCATGTATCCTGGCGAGCTCCTACGAGAATTCGACGACCTTGCAAATCTTGAAAGAAAGCCCAAAATGCCCATCCGTTGACGCATGCACAATTTCTGCATACTCAAGGGGACACAACGTCCTCGCGTCTAAACGTCCTGCTAGGTGCACCGTTCGCTAGAGAGAACGCAGCGCAGCACTTCGACTCAAGAGTGTTGAGGCCGGCGAGGGCAGGCGCCAGTACAATAAGGAACCTTTCTTTGCAAAATGGATTCAGGTTTCGGTTTCGCCTACACAAGTGATTAATAACGAGCGTCTCCCTGCTGAGCATGAAGGCAGCGTGAGTGTCCCACTGTGGGTTGTTCACAAGGTGTGCCGAAACCTCCATGTGGGCGTCTAGCCCAATCGGTTCTAGCGTTGCATATGCGCGCATGCCTATTCACTACATATACACGCACGCGCTGAAGTGCGGAGCTAATTCTTTGAATGCGCCGCATGCTGGCAAGTTCCTCGTGAGTGTCCGTGAAGGTCGGAATACTCAGTGGTGAGAGCAGTATCTTGCCGCGTGCCTTGTACCCAACAATTTGGCGATGAACACTTCCTTGCCAAGGGGACGTAAACATAAAGAAGCCAGCATGCAGCATAGACTGACGCCAACAACACGGAAGCCCGAGCATCACAGCGGTCGTTCGGTACAACAGCGGTACCGGAAATCTACCTGTTTCGTTG
>NW_013548036.1:0-2343 GCF_000499425.1 Eimeria acervulina
ATCTGCATCTGACCTCCTGTCCAGTCTCCTGTCAACCTGGGTACAGCGGTACAACTGAGTGGAGGCGGTCAGTTTTTAGTTGCAGCACGCCTTGCTGCAACTCCTGCTGCAAGGGAACTCCACGCACACACATACATATGCCAGCTTAGGCTATGCGTGTTGACACAGGAGACAATCGTTCAGCGTCTACCTAGCCCTTCGTGGCCAACGTGCACGCAAGTAGAAGTACAATATCGACTTCGGGGAGGCCACAGCCATTTTGTTTCGTTTGGAACGAGAGTCAGTTGGCTTAGCTGTGAAAAAATCTAGGCCTCCCGCATGGAAAGTGAGCAAAGTCCCTATTAATACCTGTGCGTCCTTCGTGCCTTGACCCCGATCACTGCAACTAAGGCCCTTCTAGCTTGTTGGGTGTAGGCTCAAGTGCAAGCCCTTGCCACTTTTTTTAGCAGTTTATTCTGCCCTTACCGCTTACCATAAACGCAGCTCAATTGCGATTTTTGCTTACCGGAGAGCATGGACAGCCATATAGTGTGGCCCTCTGCAATCTGCATCTAGAAATTGCCTGCATGCCGAAAACATGTTGTATCCTAGTCCTGGTAGTCCTGGGCGTTGCGATCTCAGTTTGCTCATGATTTGCTTGTCGTACATGTATATATGTATCGGCGATCTGCCCGTATCATAGCCAGTCCCAGGTGCCCAACAACATTCAGATTACACTGGTAAACGCGAAAGAAGTTGGAAACAGGTATGGGGTTATTTTGGGACAGATGTCTCCCCCTGAGCAGCGAAGAAAAGAAGCTGTTTATTTTAGACAGACCTAGCAAGGCGGACAGTCAAGAATCTCACCCCGGCATCCTGACTAACAAGTATGTTCTTACTTGCGCAAGAAGCGCACTAAAAAAGGGAATCGTGTGACTGAGGTCACACAGGAAAAGCCCTTTCCATTTCTCTGTGCTACCACGAATACCCCAGCCAATAGCTGACCCAGAAGGCCAGGGCGAGCCTTCACTTCCAGCCTTCGCAGGCTGCACTGTTGATGCGGAGGCCAGCCTTTTAGCATAGCCTCCTACGCATTGTATCAATCCAGTAAAATGCGAACATTCTCTACAGCAAAAACACTACCACCGAGCTCTTCAAAAAAGCAGGGAACAGTTTGCTGAATTCATTAATTCGAAACCTCTCACATCCCTCCTGCTTGTGCACTGAAGTTGCAGTCCCTCCCGTACTGCAGTGTGAGAGTCAATGTTCATGCATGCAAAGAAGGCTTGTCTGCGCTTCCATATGGGGTTTCCTTGCATTAAGAGCCCTGGCACGGTGCGCTGCAGCTCGTGGCAGGTCGCCTTCTCCCCTTACTAACGCCAGCCTCTACGCCGCTGTGCATCTGGAAAATGTGGGATGATTCCAGCTACCTTTTAGGAGACTCTATTCCTAATTAATTTTTTCTTTACCGCAGCTAAGCCATGATAGACGACTTTCGTTACACTTGGTAGTGGGCGTCGCGCGTTCTTTGATGCTTCCCGCTGGCCCTAGATCACCTTGCATTATTGTGTAGGCAGCGGTGCACGCAGTAAGGAGGAGCTCCAAACAAAGGCACGATACAAAGACAGCTTCTTCATGCCAGTGGCCCACGCCAATTTGGGGACTTGCCGCGCTTACAGTTAGTAGCACCAATTGTGCAGAAGCACATGAAAAGGTGTCTCACCGCTATCCTTATTCTTATGTACAATTCTTGGTTGCCCGGTGCGCGAGCACAGTCCAAATGCATGTGTTTTTTGTTGGGGGTACCCCGCACGAGTGCTGACGTTGTTTGTGTTGGGAGGGAGACCATGTGTAGACGGATCCTTGGGCGGCTGGTAGATGCATCGGCTTTTCCGTGCTATAATGCGTTCAGCAGCTGTCCAAGGCGTTAGTGCGTGCACTGGGAGGGGGCTTGGCTATGCTTGGATGTAAAGTTTGTTTTGCATCAGAAGTTGCAGCGAGAGCAATTGTAAAGCAGGAGCGGCGCCTCACCTCTCCCAGAGACCTAATATTTTACTCTGCATTGACAACTGCAGGCAAGGGGCGAGGTCAGCTGAATTATGCAGTGCTACTGATTATCCGGTTTTTTATCTCTGGCGAATCGTTAGTTTGTTAGGTAACTAGTTATTTCGCCATTTGGGCTTTTAACGGACTCCCTATACTGTGAAATTTTTCGACAGCCATTGCTAATGGAAATCTGAGCTTGCCTTTGTACTTGCGTCCAACCGTAGACTATCGTCGGCACAGGCATTCAGCTGCTCCAAGACGATGCAAACGGGAAGAAGCCCCTGGCTATCATTCTACAAATCGTTTGATGAGGCCACA
>NW_013548035.1:0-1729 GCF_000499425.1 Eimeria acervulina
ATTTACTATGGCATGTAAGAGATATGAAATATAAGAGAATATATATATATATATATATATATATATCAGATATATAATATATATATATTTATATCAGATATATAATATATATATATATATATCGGATATATAATATATATATATATATCAGATATAATATATATGTATATATGCATGTATTAGATATAATATATATTAGTGACGAGATAACAGTAGATATGAGATGTATGAGAGAAGAGAGTCGATATAAAATATAAGATAGAAGAAATATACTGAGATATATTAAACCTATTAGATATAAAGTATATTTAATATCTTAGATATAATATATATTAAATATATTAGATATAAACTATATATTAAATATATTAGATATATGTTATACTAAATATATTATATATAAAGTGTACTAAATATATTAGATATATATTAAATATATGATATATATTAAATATTAAATATATAATGTATAAGATACATATGAAGTATAAGAGATACAAGATATAATATATATATATATATGAAAGATTAAATATATAATGTATAAGATACATATGAAGTATAAGAGATACAAGATATAATAAATATTTATATATATATATATACATATTTATATATATAGATGCTATAAAAGATAAATTGCATAAGAAATGTAGTAGATATGAAATGAAGATAAGAGAGAAAGAGAGAAGATAAGAAGTTATAAACAAATAATATATACTCGGAGATATTCTTTGAAGCGTCTTACACAACCAATCTTAATAATAATCTTTGTTACTATTATAATAATATATATATATTTATATATATTTATATTTATATTTATATTTATATTTATATTTATATTTATATTTATATTTATATAATAATGCTGATGATAATGTTGATAATGGTGATAATGATGATGATGATGCTGTCATAAACCCTAAACCCTAAACCCTAAACCCTTATTCTAAACCCTAGCGTAAACCCTGATAAACCTGGGTAAATGAATCGCTATGATATTTTTCTTCGTTGTTGCATGCATGCAAAGAAGATATTAAATATAATTATGAATGCATGCATGCACTGATACACCATACAACAGTCGCTGAAGCTGTACTTTTATAAACAATTACATATAAAAAACTTATCTGCATCTTTCACCTTGCAAGCCTGAGTATGCATGCATGCAGTTCGAAGAAGCTACGCTAACAAACCCTAAACCCTAAACCCTAAACCCTAAACCCTAGACCCTAAACCCTAGAAGACGCCAGAGCTTATCTATCTATCTCTCTCTCTCTCCATTTGAGCTGCTCGCACTTTGCTTATTATATATATATATATATATATATATATTTATATATATTTATATATATATATTTATATATATATATTCTCATCGTCTTCTTATCTTTGTAGTGTATTTACTCTCTTCTTTCTTTTTGCTGTTTGATATTCATCTCCGTCTCTGCTGTTTTGCATCTGTAGATTTGATTTCTCTCTTTGTTATATTTTGTGTATTTGTTTATTTACTCTCTTTCTTTTACATGCAGAGGTGCGGAGAACTGCTACAGACTGAAAAAGAGATAAAAGAAATGAGCGATGATGATGAGAAAAGAAGAAAGCAGAAAAAGAACAAAAAAGTATGCATACACCCAAATATAAAACAATCAGACAGTCTTTTAGCCTCTTCAATCTGTTCTCTCTGCATCTATTATATATATATATATATATATATATATATATA
>NW_013548034.1:0-25000 GCF_000499425.1 Eimeria acervulina
ATATATATATAAATATATATATATATATATATACATATAGATTTATATATATTTTACACATTATATATACATTATATATATGTATAGATGTATTTATATTAAACAGAGAAATAGTATGGGTACTAGTGTAATACAATATATATATGCATATATACATGCATATATATATACATATATATATATATACATATATATATACATATATGTATGTATATATATATTTATATATACATATATATATATATATATACATATATGTATGTATATATGTATATGCATATGTATATATATACATATATATGTATATTATATCTATTATACATATAAATAAACAAATATATATAAATATATATATATATATATATACATTCTTTAGTTTACCTTCTGGTTCGGGTGCGAGTGCCGTGAGGTTGGGTTGATAAAAAGAATGAAAGGGCAGCAGAGACCGCAGCACTTCTTCTAAACAAACAAAACCCTCTGAGCGCATGCGCCGACGACGCTTCCGGGGGCCCCCCTTCTCAGCAGCAGCAGCAGCAGCTGCTGCTGCTGCAGGTGCTGCAGGTGCTGCAGGTGCTGCAGCAGAAGCAGGGGCTGCTGCAGTTGATGCAGCAGAAGAAGCAACAGGAAGAGACGCTGACGCATCGCTCGGCTGCTGCTCTCTCCCTTCTTCCTCTACACTCATTGACTCAGGCGCTGCTGCTGCTGCTGCTGCTGCTGCTGCTGCTGCTGCTGCTGCTTCTGCTGCCTCCGCTGTAGCTGGGGTCTCAGCAGACACTGCAGCCTTCCCTGCGTCAGTCTCTTTAGAGACAGCCGAGACAACTGTCTCCTCCCCCTTCACATCTGGGGCCTCTTTGGGGGCCCCTCCTTCTTCTTTAACTTTCTCTTCCTCTCTTTGTTTGTCTCCTTCGTCGCTGTCTTCTCTAGACGGCTGCACATCTACACACACCCCTTCTATAGGAGGGGCCCCCTCTATTTTAGGGGCCCCCTCTATTTTAGGGGCCCCCTCTGCTGATGTCTCCTCTCCTGGGGCCCCCTCCATGGGGGCCCCTTCCTCTTTGGGGGCCCCCTCTATAGGGGCCCCCTCAGTGGGGCCCCCTTCTTTGGGGGCCCCCTCAGTGGGGCCCCCTTCTTTAGGGGCCCCCTCCGTGGGGCCCCCCTCTGTGAGTCCCCCGTCTTGGATTTGTTTATGTGTGTGTGTGGGTTGCTGTTTATATATTCGTCTATGTTTATGTTTATATTTAGCTGTTGTAAGAACAGTGAAGGGGGAGAAGGAGCGTAAGACATCCGCTAAGACATAACGTTTGTCTTCTGTAAAGGCCTCTCTGCTGCGGTGTCTCCGAGCAGCACACAGCATCTCAAATTTCTTTAAGCTGTCCAATATGCTGCTGCTGTCTCTCTTGCTGCTGCAGAGAGACACACTCACGCCTCCCCCACTGCCGTAACGCCGCCGGTACCAAGCAGCAAGGCCCTCCAGAGGCTCCCCGGGTTGTCGCTGCTGCTCCTCTTCTGCTGCTGCTGCTGCTCCTGCTGCTCCTGCTGCTGCTGGTGCTCCTGCTGCTGCTGCTCCTGCTGGTGCGGGGGCGGCTTGGGACGGGGAGTCTGTCGCAGCTGCTGCTGCTGCTGGGGAAGGACTGCTAATGCTGCTGTCCTCAAGAGACACAGGGAAGGTAAGAGATGTGCCTGCTGCTGCAGCAGCAGCTGCTGCTGCTGCTGTTGCTGCTACTGCACTGTTGGGAGGATGGGAGAGAAGCGGAGCAGCGCCAGCTGTTGGCGCTGCACCTGCTGCCGGGACCGCAGCAGCTGCTGCAGCAGGAGCAGCAGCAGCAGCTGCAGCAGCAGCAGGAGGCGCTAGCTGGGGAGACATGAATAAGCCGGGTGTCTGTACAGCAGCAAGGTGAGGAAAGAGAGGAGGCAGCAGCAAAGGGTCTTCATAAGCAGCAAGTGGCGGGAGAGAGAAGAGGCCCCCTACCCGGGTTTGCTGCAGCAAATAAGAAGCTTGAGGCAGGGGTAGGGGCCCCCCCCCTGCGAGGCCCTTGAGAGGCATGGGGGCGCCCCCTAGTGCAGCAGCAGAAGCAGCAGCAGCAGAAGCAGCAGAAGCTGTATTCGATGCTGAGGACCCCACAACCCCTGGGGCTGCTGCTGGCGGACAGACAGAGACAGATGAATCCTGCAGAGACACTGGGGGACGGCTGCTGCTGCTGCTGCTGCTGTTGCTGCTGCTCGCTGGAGCAAACAAACCCTGGAGGCCCCTCTGAGCCGACGCAACTGCAGCACCAAACAAAGCGAGGCGCTGGCTTAGTTCTGCTGATGCTGCTCCTCCTGCTGCTGCTGCTGGGGTGGCTGCTGAAGCTGCTGCTGCAGGTGCTGCTGCTGCTGCCGGTGCTGTTCCTGCTGGTGATGCTGCTAGGGTTGCTGCTGCTGCTGGTGGTGGTGCTGCTGCACCAACACCAGGAACGACAGACAAACCGCCGCCTCCTGCTGCTGCTGCAGGAGTAGCAGCAGTTGCTGCTGCTGCTGTTGCAGGAGTAGCAGCAGTTGCTGCTGGAGCGGCAGCAGTTGCTGCTAACGAGGGAGCCACCACCGCAGGAGCTGTCTGTACACCTGACGGCGCAAATAATCCTCCTGCTGCTGCTGCTGGCGCTGCTGTTGCTGGTGCTGCTGCTGGAGTTGGTGGTGTTGCTGCTGCTGCTGCTGCTGCGGGTGCTGTTGCTGCCGCGGGCACTGCCGATGTTGAGGATGCTGCTGCTGGTAGTGGTGCTGCTGCTGCTGCTGCTGCAGCCACTGGTGGCGTTGCAGCTGCTGCAGGTGCTGCTGGCGTTGCTGCTGTTGAAGCAGCTCCAGAGGGGGCACCAACCGCAGGGGCAAGTGCTGCTGCTTCCGCGGGTGTCGTCTCCCTCGCAGCAGCAGCAGGAGCAGCAGCAGCAGCAGGAGCAGGAGCAGCAGCAGCGTGCTGCTGCGCCGGTGAGTTCTGATCCATTGCCGGTCTATGCTGCAGCAGCAAGCTGAATAATTCTAAGGGGCCCCCGATGAGGCTGAGGGGCCCCTAGGGGGGCCCTTCGTCCTGCTTGACTAGAAACGCGCCTTGCTGCTGCTGCTGCTGCTGCTGCTGCTGCTGTTGCTGTTGTTGCTGCTGCTGCAGCTGCTGTTGTTGCTGTCGAAACAAGAGTCCTAAAGGATTAAAAGAACTCCAACAGGGGGGCCCTCTGCCGCCGGGCAGAAGGTGTTAATAGTGTAGTGACAGACGCATGCGTCTTGCTGCTGCTGCAGCAACAACAACAACAGCAGCAGCTGCAGCAATCTGCAAGGAATAAACTCTCGACCTGGAGATGAAACGGTTGGTAGCGAACTCTTTCGTAGAGAAAGGCCCCAGGGGCCACCGCATGCTGCATGCTGCTGCTGCTGCGGCTGCTGCTGCTGTTCTGCTGCTGCTGCTGCTGCTGCAGCAGCAGGAGGGGTATTATATTATGTCTCGAGCGGTACTACAGGCTTTTCTTTGCAAGTATTTTTATAAATAACAATTAAATTTACACGTCTATTGCTCCTTAATAATCTTAGGGGTTTTTAGTTTGCTGCTGCTGCGACCCGCTGCAGCGCAGCAGCACAGCGGCAGCCTAGCGGGAGCAGCAGCAGCAGCAGCAGCAACAGCAGAGCAGCAGCGGCGCTGCAACAGCTGCTTCTCCAGCTGCTGCGATCACTCTAATGACTCAAAAATAGCAGTTCTAAGGAGACAGGAGACAACGAGCAGAGACAAGCGGTACAGACAGACAGCAGAGATAAACAGCGGAGACAGCTGCAGCACAGCAGCAGCAGCAAACAGCTAGGAGGTCTCCTTCAAGCCTCAGCGCCTCCTCCGGCGAAGAACCCCCCTCACGTTGACCTCAAGGGCTCGCATTTCCTCTCTCTGCTGCACCTACGTGTCCTTGCTGCAGCAGCAGCAGCAGCAGCTGCAGCAGCAGCAGCTGCAGCAGCAGTAGCTGCAGCAGCAGCTGCTGCTGCAGCAAATACACTTGTGTGACAGTAGTTTGTACACCGATCTGAATATTAAACAGCAGGGGGTCTCTAGGGGCCCTCGAACACCTAGGCTCTCGGACTGCAGCAGCAGCAGCAGCAGCAGCAGCATCTGTTGCTGCTGCTGCTACAGCAGCAGAATAGGGAAATGAATGCTTCGCTGCTGCAGGAACCTCCCTTTGAATGCGAAGTGTATGCAGACTATCTGCGTCTGGTGCAGCGACGGGCTGGCGGTGCTGAGGTGTACATACACCGCATTGACTCTGCTGCAGCGCCCCCCCACGACAGCAGCAGCAGCAGCAGCAGCAGCAGCAGCAATGGGGAGAATGGTTCCTGCTTGCGCGTGTCTGCTGCTCGGCCAGCAGCAGCTGCTGCTGCTCAGCAGCAGCGCCTCGAGGCCTTCTGCTGCTGGGGGGTATTTGGGGTGTATGCAGAGCCCCGCGGCGGCTGTTTGCTGCTGATAGAAACAGCAACATGCAGAGGAAAAGTAGGAGAAGATTATATACTTCAGGTTGGTGCCTTCAGGGCCCTGGACCTCCGCCTCCCGCAGCAGCAGCAGCAGCAGCAGCAGGGTTGGTGTGTGCGCACAAGGAAGCTAAGGAGGCCTCTGCGGCTGAGACTGGGGGAAGCACTTGCAGCGGAAGTATACTTGACTGACCTGGTTGCTGCCTCTAGCAGCAGCAGCAGCAGCAGCAGCAACACCTGCAGCAGCAGCAGCAGCAGCAGCAGCGTGGATTGCGGCAGCCCTTATGTCCCCTTGGTGTTAGAGGCTCTGGCTGGGGGGGGTTTTTACTTTGCTCTGTCGTTTGATTTGACTGTCTCCTTGCAGCAAGCGCTGCAGCAAGCAGGTGTCTCCTCTTCCTATTCTGCTGCTGCTGCTGCTGCTGCTGCTGCTGCTGCTGCTGCTGCTGCTGCTGCTGGGGAGGGAGAGAGTGACAAGGGCAGAGACCGCTTCTTTTGGAACCGGCAGCTGCTGCTGCCGCTGCAGCAGTATGCAGCAGCCTTTGGGGTCAAGGCTATTCAGGGGTGCGTCTCCTTTCTGTCTCCTCTCTGTCTCCTGCTGTCTCTGCTCTGTCTCCTCTTCTTCTTTTGCTGTCTCTGCTGCTTCATTTGCTTTCTCTCTGTCTCCTCTGTCTCTCTTTTATCTCCTCTCCCTCTCGCTGTCTGTGTGCTGCTGACGGAGCAGCCGCATTAGCTGCTGCTGCTGCTGCAGCAGCAGCAGCAGGAGATACCATGTGTTCTGCTGCTGCAGCAGCCGCTGCTACTGATAGTGCTGCTGCTTTTCTCTCCTCCTCTACTGCTGCTGCTATTGCTGCTGCTACTGTTGTCTCCGTAGCTGCTTCTGCTGCTGCTGCTGCGGTTTTTGTAGTACTGTTTTTCCTGCTGTTGCATTCGCTGCTGCTGTTGCTGCTGCTGCTGCTGCTGCTGCATTTCACTGCGCGTGCTGCAGCTGTCTCCTTGTTGGTTTGTCTGCAGGTTTGTGGGGTCGGGGTGTCTGTACAGCAGCAGCACATCGCTGCTGCATTTGCTGCTGATCTCTAGAAGAGACACTCTACGTATAGGGACTCGTTTTAATTGCAGAGGTTTAAGTAAAGATGGTTTGTCTTATTTTAACTGTCTCCTCCTTCTTTTCTGTCTCCTTCTTCTCTACACTCTCTTTTATTCTGTCTCCTCTTTCTTTTCTGTCTCCTTCTCTTCACTCTCTTTTATTCTGTCTCCTTTTGTCTTGTCTTCATTCTTCTGTCTCCTCCTTTGTCTGTCTCATCCCCCTCTTCCTTTCTTCTGTCTCCTTTCTTCTGTCTCCAACCCTTCTGTCTCCTCTTCGTCTGTCTCCTCTTCGTCTGTCTCCTCTCTTTCTTTCTTCTGTCTCCTTTTATTTTGTTTTTTTTCGTCTGTCTCCTTTCTTCTGTCTCCTCTTCGTCTGTCTCTTCTTCTTCCTTTCTGTTGTCTCCTTTCTTCTGTCTCCTCTCCTCTTGCTTTCTTTTGTTTGCTTTCTTCTGTCTCCTTTCTTCTGTCTGTCTCTTCTCTTTATTTCTTCTGTCTCCTTTTCTTCTGTCTCCTTTCTTCTGTCTCCTTTCTTCTGTCTCCTTTCTTCTGTCTCATTTCTGCTGTCTCCTTTCTTCTGTCTGTCTCTTCTCTTTATTTCTTCTGTCTCGTTTTTGTTGTTTTTTTCTTCTGTCTCCTCTTTTCTGTCTCCTTTCTTCTGTCTCCTTTCTTCTGTCTCCTTTCTTCTGTCTCCTTTCTTCTGTCTCCTTTTGTCTTGTCTCCTTTGTCTCCTCTTTTGTCTGTCTTTCTTTTCCTTGCTTACTCAGTTTATCCTTTTGTGTTGTCTCCTTTCTCTAGTTCTTCTGTCGTTGCTGATGCTGCTGCTGTCTCCTGCTGCTGCTCCTGTCTCTCCTTGCATGTGATGTGCTGCTGCCGTTGCTGCTGTCTCCTTTGGGTTGTTATTTCTGCTGTCGTCGCGCTGCTGCTCTCTTCTTAATACTTGCAAACACTGCAGCAAATCTTTTTGCTGCAGTTGCTGCAACTGCTGCTGCTGCATTTGCTGATGTTGCTGCAGTTGCTGCTGCTGCTGTTGCAGTGTCTGATGCTGCAGTTGCTGCTGCTGCTGCTGTTGTTGCTGCGCCTCCTAGGAAACGCTTCAAATTTTGTGGAGACAGAGCAGCTGCTGCTGCATTACTACCATGACCCTCTGCCCTCCTATGCTTCTACTTTTAGCAGCAGCAGCAACAGCAGCAGCAGCAGCAGCAGCAACAACAGCAGCAGCAGCAACAGCAGCAACAGCAGCAACAGCAGCAGCAGCAGCAACAGCAGCAGCAGCAGCAAAGGCGACAAGAGGACTTGGAGGCTGGAGATTCAGAGCTTAGTGCAGGTTCGAGGGTCAATACCTCTCTTGTGGCAGCAGCCGCCAACCCTTAGGTACAGCAGCAGCAGCAGCAGCAGCAGCAGCAGCAACAGCAACAGCAGTAGTGGCAGCAGCAGCAGTAGTAGCAGCAGACGTAACAGCAGCAGCCATAGCAGCAAGAAACATATGCAGCAGCAGCCATAGCAGCAAGAAACATATGCAGCAGCAGCAACAGCATCAACACCATCTTTAGCTGCAGCGTAGGGAGACGGAAAGGATGGGCAGAGGCTGGTCGCTTGCTGCTGCTGCTGCTGCTGCTACTGTAGCTGCTGCTGCTGCTGCTATTGCTGCTGCTTCTCACAGGAATAGCAATCCAGCAGCAGCAGCATCTGCTGCTGTTGCTGGATTCCTATGCAGCAGCAGCAGCAGCTGCCTGCAGCAGCGCCGCAGTAGCAGCAAGGCGTTTATTCTTCTTGTCATTTGTCTACTCTGCTGCTGCTGCTGCTGCTGCTGTTGCTGCAGTTGGTGCCCCATACCTCGGCTTGTGCCTGGCGAAGAGGAACAGGAAGCAGCTGCCAGTCTCCACTTCTCTTCTCTCGTCAAGTCCGCTGCTGCTGCTGTTGATGCTGTTGCTGCTGCTGCTGCTGCTGCTACGGCTGCTGCTGCGGCTGCTGGGAGGGTTCTCCCGTGGCTCAGGCTGCTGCTGTTTTGATACTGCAGCACCACGTTGCGTTTTTGCTGCTGCAGACTCTGCGGCATCTAGGGGCTTCTTCCTGTGTATGCTGCTGGCTGCTGCTGCTGCTGCTGCTGCATTGTTTGCGGCTGCTGCTGTCGTTGCTGCTGCAGGCGCTACGGGGATGTGGAGGCAATAAACTTGGTAGACAGGAAGGGGTGGCAGCGGGTGAGGGTGTCTCCTTTTGTCTCCTTTTAGCAGCACGTGCTGCTGCAGCAGGAAACACACGTTGCTGCTGCAGGAAACACGCACTGCTGCTGCTGCTGTTGCTGCTGCTGCTGTGTCTTGCTGCAGACTCTCGGGGAGAAGATGCAGCAAGTGCTGCAGCCCATCAAGCATGTTAACTACACATGGTGAGCAGCAGGAGCAGCAGCTGTAAAACTCGAGAAGCAGCAGCAGCAGCAGCAGTTGTTGCTGCTGCTGCACGGTTACTCCCCAGAGAGACAGCCTCGAGGCACGCGGATGTACCAGGCTACCACCCTGCTGCTGCTGCTGCTGCTGTTGCTGCTGCTGCTGCTACGCTGATTGCTGCTGCTGCTGCTGCCTCGTGGATGGTGTGCAGGTTTGACTTTCATGCGGAGTGTAAGAATATGCACTGGGAGAACCTCAGCAAGCTGCTGCAGCAGCTGCAGCAGCAAGTCGATAAGCAAGGGTCTCTCCGCGTTTTGCTGCTGCCGGAGGAGACAGCAGCAGCAACAGCACCCTGTCTCGTTCCTGGTTGGCGCGTGGGGCAGGTTGGTCACGTCCGCTCTGCTGCTGCTGCTGCTGCTGCTGCTGCTGTTGCTACTGTTGCTGCTGCTTTGTCGCTTCGGTTTGCCTGTCTCCGGCTGGGGCTCCTTCTCCTGCAGCAGAAGCTGCTGCTGCAACTCTGTAGTGCTGCTGCATCCGCCGCTGCAGGTCCTGCTGCAGCTCCTTTTAAATGTGCTGCCTGCCGCTGCTGCTGCTGTTGCGGCTTCTGTTGCTGCTTCTCTCGGTGTTGCTGTTGCTGCTGCTGCTGCTGCTGCTGCTGCTGCTTTGGTAGTAGTCCCTTTGTGTCTTTATCGCGCGGCTGCTTGTTGAGGTGTCTCCTCTTCCTTGCATGCAGTTGTGGGGCGTTGTATGGGGTTGTCTGTTTTCTTGTTTTGCGTACTTGCTGCTGCTGCTGCTGCAGCAGCAGCAGCAGCAACAGGCGCCTCAGCAGCTGCAGCAGCGTGCTGCGTGCTGTGTCTGTCTCTTTTTTGCTGCCTCCTTTCAGGTGTACAGACAGCAGACGGGGGTGCTCCGGATAAACTGTATTGACTGTCTAGACAGGACAGGCGTTGTTCAGGGTGTCTTCGCTAGGGCAGTGCTGCGCAAGCAGCTCGCTGCTGCTGCTGCTTCTGCTTCTGCTGCTGCTCCTGGTGCTGCGGGAGGTGATGCAGCAGCAGCTGCTGCTGCTGCTGGTCCACCTGCTGATACTGCTGCTGCTGCAGCAGCAGCAGCAGCGAATCCCTTCGCCCCCCTCACGGTGTCTCCTTTTGCTGAGGAGACATTCAGAGACCTCTGGGCTTCCAACGCTGATGCTGTCTCCATTCTCTATGCAGGTGCGTTGCTGCAGCCCTCAACAGCAGCAGCAACAGCAGCAGCAGCATCAGCAACAACGGCAGCAGCAGCAGCAGCAGTGTCGTTGTGGTTTGCTGCAGGGACTCCGGCTTTAAAGACAGACTTCACTCGCACAGGCAAACGCTCGTGGAGGGGGATGCTGGGAGACGCAAGAAACTCCTTCTTCAGGTATTGCTGCTGCTGCTGCTGCTGCTGCCGCTGCTGCTGCTGTTGCCGCCGCTGCTGCTACTGGGGCTGCTGCTCTTGCTACTGTTGCTCCTGCTCTTGCTGCTTCAGCTCTTCCTACAGCCGCTGCTGCTGCTTCTGCTGGTGGTCCTGCCTGCTGTTGCTTCTACTGCTGCTGTT
The DNA here is from genome assembly GCF_000499425.1 of Eimeria acervulina. Classification (NCBI taxonomy): domain Eukaryota; phylum Apicomplexa; class Conoidasida; order Eucoccidiorida; family Eimeriidae; genus Eimeria; species Eimeria acervulina. The sequence continues at coordinate 9,513 of NW_013548034.1, forward strand.
GTAGTTGCTCCGGCTGCTGCTGCTGCTGCTTAGTATTCTTGAGTTTTGTTGCTGCTAGGAGTCGATACGCTGAAGCCCTTCATTAGCTGCTGCCTCAGGCTTTCTTTTTTTATCTGTGCCGCGAGTGCTGCGGCTTTGAAGCTGTTGCTGCTCCTGATCAGACCTGCTGCTGCCGTTGCTGCTGCTGCTGCTGCTGCTGCTGCTGCTGCTGCTGTTGGTTTCAGGTACTTTTTAAATAACTTCTATGATGGGTTTAAAGAGGATTGCTTGACTGTTTGCTGCTGCTCCTCCTTGCGGCTGCCGCTGCAGCCGCCGCAGCGCCCTGGGGGCCTCAGGAGCGTATGTGTTGAGTATTTGCTGCTGCTGATGCTGCTGCTGCTGCTGCTGTGTCTCTTGGGGCCCTGGGGCCTTGCTGCGGTGTCAACGGTGCATGCAGCAGGAGCTGCAGCAGCGCGATGGGCCCTGCATTTCCCTTTGCTGCTGCTGCATAGCGGTGTGCTGCTGCCTTCGCTGCTGCTGTCTCTACCGCCTATGCCTTGGTTTGCTGCTTCGCAGCAGCAGTCTCCATCGATGTTTGCTGCTGCTGCTGCTGAGACTGTCACGTTCTTGGGGGGCTGCTGTCTCCTTTTGTGTCTCTTCTTATTGGGGGCAGCAGCGTACATACACCTGAGATGCGCCTGCTGCGTTGATCTGCCGCTGCTGCAGAAAGAGCAGCAGCAGCAGCAGGTGCAGCAGCAGCAGCTGCAGCAGCAGCGGGAGCAGCAGCTGCAGCAGCTTAGAAAGAGAGTTTTACAAGGAAGAGGAGACACTCAAAGCCAAGTTGAGTGTATAGACTTTCGCAGTCTGTCTCCTCTCAGCAGAGACACAAACGGATAATAAATAAACTGTCTCCTTTTTAATAATTTCAATCTGTGCATCTTCTTCCCGCTGCTGCTGCTGCTGCTTCTGCTGCTGCTGCTTCTGCTGCTGCTTGTTCTGTTGCTGCTGCTGCTGTTGCTGCTGCTGCTGCTGCTTGTCGTATTGCTTGCGGATCTTAGTTAGAATTCGAAGCTGTAGCATGAGTTGCCTCAGCTAGCTGCCAGCTAGCTGCTTCAGCTAGCCATAGAAAAGCTAGCTAGCTGTCTCCTTTAAGAGAAAGAAAAAGGCGGCGTCTCTTTTAGAAGAGACAAGCAGCAGGTGTCTCCGCAGCAGCACAGACTGTCTCCTTTAAGAACAGATAAAGGCAGGAGATGTCTCTTTTAAAGAGAGAGACAGACTCCTGTTGCTGCAGCAGTGCTGCTGCCTCTGTCTGTGTCTCTGCTGCTGACTGTCTCCTCTATATATTGCTGCTTACTGTCTCCTTTCTTTCCTAGCGTAAGCCTTGCTGCTGAGGGCTTCAGTGCAGCACAAATTAGGGTTTAGGGTTTGGGGGTGAAGGAGACACGTCGGGTGCAGTGGACGCAACAGCAGCAGCAACAGCAGCAGCAACAGCAAGGATAGCAGCAGCAGCTGGAGTAGCAGCAGCAGCAACAGCAGCAGGAATAGCAGCAGCTAAGTAGCGCTTCGTGTCTTGCTGCAGCGCATGCAGTGTTGCCCTTGTCTTTTTAAAAAAGTGCTGCTGCTCTCTGAATTGCTGCTGCTGTCTCGAGTGTACGTACACCTCAACCCCCTGCAGCAGAGGCCCTCCAGCAGCAGCAGCAACAACAACAACAGCAGCAAAATGCATGCAACAGCGATGTGTGTATTAATAAGCGAAGGAAGATAATGAAGACGCCCCTTCTTTAAAACATAAATTATTATTATTATTATTATTTGTTTGTATTTGTTTGCTTAAATTTATCCGCTGCTGTTCGTTTTGTTATTCACACATACATAAAATAGAGATGAATTAAAGAGATATAAGCAAAAGAGATTATAAATATGCAGCAGTAAGCAGCAGCAGCAGCAACACCAGTACCAGCAGCAGCAGCAACACCAGCAGCAGCAGCAGCAGCAGCAGCAGCAGCAGCAGCAGCAGCACACTGGGCGTGGGTTTATTTTTCCAAGCCCCAACTCCTGTTGTCTTCTACAGCACAAACACAAAAACTCGTGCAAACAGCTAGCTGGTGCTGCTGCTTCTCCTGCTGCTGCTGCAATGCAGCAGCAGCAGCAACAGCTGCTGCAGCAGCTGCTGGGGGGCCCCGTGGGGCTTTAAAGGAAGCCACGGCTGCCGACCTCCTTGCAGCAGCAACAGCAGCAAGAAGCACAGAACTGCATGCGGTGTTTTCACTTAAACACAATTAATTAAATTAAACAGGCAGAGGCAAAGACATGCAGGTGCTTACTGCGCAGCAGCAGCGGCAGCAGCAGCAACAGCAGCAACAGCAGCAACAGCAGCAACAGCAGCAGCTTCTAAACATCGATAACTGCGGCTGGCACTGCGAGTTTGAATCGCCTGTTATCATTCTTGCTGCCTTTGTCCTTCTCCGCTGCCTGCAGCAGCCACAGCACTAGCTGCAGCAGCAGCAGCAGGAGCAGCAGCAGCACTAGCAGCAGCAGCAGCTGCTGCTGCAGCAACGTGAAGAGCAACCGTCCCTTGCGCTGCAGGGCGAGCTGAAGTAGCAGCAGCCCTTCTGCAGCTGCAGCATTGGCTGCAGCAGCAGCACGAACGCCTGCAGCAGCAACAGCAGCAGCAGCGGCAGCAGCAGCAGCAGGATGCTGGCGTCTTCTGCTGCTGCTGCTCCCCTGGGGGGCCCCACAGCTGCGTCTGCAGCAGATAGTAGAGACGGAGGTTATTACTTTGCTACTTCTTTACCTCCTACTGTTGTCTCTTGCTGCTGCAGCGTGCGGCTGAGGTGCCCATACACCCCAACGCTTGTCTTGGCGAGGCCTCGGTCTCTAGTATTCCTTCACCCCCAATCCAAAGGCAGCAGCAGCAGCAGCAGCAACAGCAGCAGCAGCAGCAGCAGCAGAGAAGGTTATGGCGGCACCTCTGCTGAGAGCGCCTGCACCTCTTCCTCTCCCACCGAAGCAGCAGCAGCAGCAGCAGCAGCAGCAGGAACGGCGGTTTGCGGTGTAGAGGCAGCAGATGAGGGTATTTTATCAGGGTCTTCTTACTTCTCTCCTCCTGTTGTCTTGCCTTGTGAGTCTGCTGTCTCTGCTCTTGCTGCAGTGCCCCGCAGACCTCTGGGTTTCCCCTCAGCTGCAGATACACCTGAAAGGAGACGGAGCAGCAGCAGCAGCAGCAGCAGCAGCAGCAAGGAGACACAGAAAGGGTTTGAAGACCTCCTTGTCCTCACAGACAGCCAGGAGCTGCTGCTGCTGACATACGACAAGACACAACGCCGTCTGCTGCCTCTACAAATCATCGATCTACGCGTGCGCTGCTGTTGCTGTTGTTGCTGCTGCTGCTGCTGCCGTTTCTGGTGCTGTTGCTGCTGCTGCTGTTGGCTTCTGGTGGCGGTGCTGCCTAAACTTGTTACGCATGCATTTGCTGTTGCTGCTGATTCTCAGCGTGTAGCTAGCTGCTGCTGTTGCACCTGCTGTCCCTGCTGCTTTGCTGCTGCTGCTGCTGCGCTTCTGTTGCTGCTGCCGCTGCTGCTGCTGCTGCATCTGTTGATGCTTCTACTATCCTGGTTCTGCTGCTGGTGTACCCTCAGCTGGTGCTTTTCGGCAGCCTCTGATTTGTAGTTTTAGTTAGTGATACGTGCTGCTGCTGCTGTTGCTGCTGCTGTTGCTGCTGCAGCTTCCTTGCTTCCGACGGATTAAGGGGCGGCCTTTGGTGGCTGTCTGTCCCCTCACAGGAGACATCGCAATCCATCAGTATGAATTTAGAGTACAGTATTTGCAGCGCCGTAGAAGCAGCAGCAACAGCAGCAGCAGCAACGGCAGCAGCAGCAGCAACGGCAGCAGCAGGAGCAGCAGCAGCAGCAGCAGCTTGACGGAGCCGAGCCGAGTAAAGCGAGTAAAAGAGCAGGTTCAGCATCCGCAGTGGCAGCAGCAGCCACAGCAGCAGCAGCAGCAGCAGCAACAGCAGCAGGAAGCAGCAGCAGCAGACTGCCCTTCAGGGCCCCCTCCATACAATCCGCAGCGCGTTGTCTTTGTACATGAGTTAGGAATATTAGACTTAGCTTTCATAGCCCCGCAGCAGCGGCAGCAGCAGCACTGCAGCAGCAGCAGCAGCAGCAGCAGGGGCATGCTTTTTGATTGCGGTTTAGAAGGAGGGGAGAGCGATGAGTGCAGCAGCAGCAGCAGCTGCTGCCAGCAATTGCTGTGTCTCTACAGCTGCCCTGCTGTTAGCAGCCTCGGCTGTTCTTCTCCTCTAGCATTACCTAGTTTCTTCTTAAAGCTGCTGCATCTTCCTGCTGCTGCTCAACCGTTCATTAATACAGACCCCACATCTTGCTGCTGCGGACCTCTTAAGGGGCCCCTGCAGCTGGCAGCAGCTGCTTCAAAGCTGCTGTCTCTTCCGCTCCCCCTAGGCGGGGTTGCTGTGTTTGCTGCTGATTCTGTCTCCTGGGTAGCACCGCATACACCGCAGAGAGAAGCTGCAGCACCTAAAGGCACCCTTGCTGCTGCTGGCCACACTACCAGCAGCAGCAGCAGCAGCAGCAGCAGCAGCAGCAGCAGCTTGAGCAGCCGCCGTCTTGCTGCTGCTGCTGCTGCAAAGGGACTCCGCGTTGTTTGTACGCAAACCACCTTCCCGGGCTGTGATGATATCGTCTCTGCTGCGCTGCTGTCTCCTCCTGCAGCAGCAGCAGCAGCAGCAGCAGAGGATCAAGAGCAGACGTGCGTCTTTGTAGCCATTGACGCCAGGGGAAACGTGCTGCAGGCGGTGCTGCGGGTCCCGTCTGTCTCCGACTGCAGCAGCAGCAGCAGCAGCAGCAGCAGGTGGGGTGAGCCGTCTTTGTCTGTTTGTTACTTGGGCAGGGCATGCGAAGCAACGCAGCTGTCTCCTCTGGGGCCCCACACATTTTTTGCTGCTTCTACCTGCAGCGACAGCTTGCTGCTGCATATCCGAGAGCCTCCGCTTGATGGCCCCTCCAGCAGCAGCAGCAGCAGTAGCAGCAGCAGCAGCAGCAGCAGTTTGAAGTGTAGGCGGGTCTCTGACGACGCAGGAGCGGGCTCTGCTGCGGCGGGGTGGCAGCAGCAGCAGCAGCAGCAGCAGCAAGAGATGCTGCTGCATGCAGCAGAGAAGCAGCGAGGGCGTCTCCGAGTGATTGAGGCCTTCAGCAACTTGGGCCCCATTGTTGATTGCTGCATTGCTGACTTTGAAGGAAAGGGACAGAGACAGGTGCTGCTGCTGCTGCTGCTGCTGTTGCTGGTGCAGTTGCTGCTGCTGCTGCGTTGCTGCTGCTGTGGCTTTAAGAGAGTTGAGTCGTTCGCTCGATTGTTTCTCAACGTGCTGCTGCTGATTGTGTGGTTGCGGCTGCTGCTGCTGCTGTTGCTGCTGCCTCTCTTCGTGTGTGCGTGTGCCTTCTGCACCTGCTGCTGCTGCTGCTGCTCTTGTTGCTGTTGCTGATGCAGCTGGCGGTTTGCTGCGGCAGCGGGCCCAGCGGCGCTGTGCGGTTTGTGCGCGATGGTCTCTTCCTGCATGCAGCAGGAGCAGCAGCACTGCAGCAGCCAGTTGAGGGTGTATGGTGTCTCCGTTTGCTGCGGGGCGGAGCCCCGCTGCTGCTAGCTGCTGTCTCTCTGCCGCAGCGCTCGTTGCTGCTGCAGTGCGAAGCAGCAGCTACGGGCAACCCAGCAGCACGTGAGGCGGCCTCCTGCTGCTGTCTTGATCCTTCCAGCTGTCTCTTTTGCTGCTGCTGCTGCTGCTGCTGTCTCACGTGGTTCTGTCCCCTTTGCTGCTGCCTCTGTCTCTTTCTCTGCTGCAGCTATCTCTGTCTCCGTGTTTGCTGCTGTGTCTGTCTCTGCGTCTGCTGCTGTTTGTCTCTTCTTCTGCCTCCCCTTCGATTGCTGCTGTCTCCCTTGCACACCGCATGCATGAATCTCCTTTCTCCCTTGCTGCTGCTGCTGCTGCTGCTGCTGCTGCTGCTGCTGCTGCTGCTGCAGGGCCTATTGTTGCTTCTCGGTCTTGGGCAGAGACTGAGGAAGGAGGACAGCTGGAGGCAGTCGAGAGCTGGGGGGCCTTCGTAACGACGCAGCCGTCTCTTCTTTGCTGTCTCTTTGTCTCGGGAGACAGCAAAGATGATGAACATGCAGCGCAGCAAATGCAGCAAGACACCAGCAGCAGCAGCAGCAGCAATACAGACACTGCAGACGAAGAAGACACCTCGGTGGTGGTGCTTCAGGTACACTTGGCACGCTGCTGCTGCTGCTGCTGCTGCTGCTGTTGCTGCTGCTACTGTTGCGCTTGCTGCTGTTGCTGCTACTGCTACTGTTGCGACTGCTGCTGCTGCTGCTGTTGTTACTGTTGCTGCAGTAGCAGCAGCAGCAGTGTGTCTCGTGTTTGTTGTATATATAGCGTTTTTGTTTGCTGCTGCGTTTGTGTTTGTTTGCTGCGCAGGTGCTGCAGCAGGGGGTGGTCGCCTTAGAGGCTCACGAGGCGTCTCTTTCGCTTCGAGCTGCGGTGTCTGTGCAGCTAACTGTCTCTTCTTCTGGTGTAGCCTCCCTTGAGCTGCAGCCCTGTCCCCTCAGTGCTTTGTGTGGGGCGCCTGCTGCTGCTGCTGCTGCTGCTGGAGCAGCAGATCCTTGCATCAGCTGCGCCTCGGTGGCGCCGCTGGCAGGTGTCTTTGCTAGGGGAATGCCTTCTGCTGCTGCTGCTGCAGCAGGAGATGTTTTGCTGCTGACGGCAGACTCTGTTGCTGCTGCTGTCTCTTTAAGCGGCAGCAGCTTCAGGTGTCTCGCCACCTGCGACTTGGGGTATGAGGCCTCTGCAGCACATGCTGCAAGGCTCGACATCTCTGATCCTGCATGTGCAGCAGCAGGAGACGAAGGGCTAGCTGCTGCTCCTGCAGCAGCAGCTGCTGCTTCTCCTGCTGCTGTCTCTGTTGCCCTCGCTTCTGTTGCTCTGTTTGATGAGGGCTCTGTGCGTCTCCTTTCGCTTCCTTCTTTGCAGCCTCTCATGGTCCTTGATGCATGCAAGGGTACGCTTCTGCTGCTGCTGCTGCTGCTGTTGCTGCTGTTGCTGCTGCTCCTGCTGTTGCTGCTGGTGCTGCTGCATGCGTGTGTGGGGTTATTGTTGTGTCCGTCTGTTGTTTTTTTGAGGTGTTTGTTGGTGCTGCTGCTGCTGCAGGAGTTGCTGTCGTTTTCATTTGTTTCTTGCTGTGAGCCTGTGTTGCGCTGCTGCTGCTGCTGCTGCTGCTTATTTGCTGCTGCAGGAGAGTTAGGGGTGTGGGTGACGTCGACTTGGTTGTGCTGCATGGGCAGTCTCTGTCTCTGTCTTGCGGGGCTGAGTAACGGGAGGGTGGTGCTCTTTCGTCTTGGGTTTGCTGCTGCTGCAGCAGAAGCAGCAGCAGCAGCAGCAGCAACAGCAGCAGCAGCAGGCAGCTGCATCGGGGAGGAGACACCGCTAGTCACTGGGGTGCATCTTAACTCGCTGTCTCCTGTCTCCTTGCGTCTGTCTCTGCTCTCTGCTCGTGTTGTCTCCTTGGGTGGGGGCCCTGTGCGGCTTGCTGCTCTTCCTTTGCTGCCTAGGCTGAGCTCGAAGCGCAGCAGACACAGCAGCAGCAGCAGCAGCAGCAGCAAGTCCCGCGGTGTCTCTCCTCGCCGCCGCTTCAAAGCTGAGATGCAGACAAGGCATGCTGTTGCATGCATCGTTTGCTGCTGCAGCAACCCAACTATTATTCACGTCTCAGCAGCAGGTCAGGATAGACACAGCTGCAGCAACTGCTGCTGCTGCTGTTGTTGCTGTTGCTGCAGCAGGAGCGACAGTTGCTGCTGCATCACCTGCAGCAACAGCTTGAGCAATAGCATTAAGAGTAGCAGCAGCATCTGCAGCAGAAATGTCCCTATACATCGCCTGCCAGCCTTATACTGCCCTCAGGTGTCTCCTTTTGTCTTTTTTTGTCTCCTTTTGTCCTTTTTTTGTCTTCTTTAGCATTTCTTTTGTCTCCTTTTATATTTCTTTTATATTTCTTTTATATCTTTTGTATTTCTTTTATCGTTCTTTTGTCTCCGTCTCTTTTATTGTCTCTTTCTGTTGTCTCCTTTTATATTTCGTGTGTCTCCTCAGGCAGCCTCACTTACAACCACGTTCCCTCTGTCTCGCTGCAGCACGTTGCTGATTTTAGCTGCAGCGCCACAGACCCCAGCCTGGGCCTTATCTGGGTTGAGGGTGCTGCTGCACCTGCTGCAGCAGCATCAACCAGCAGCAGCAGCAGCAGTAGCAGCAGTAGCAGCAGCAGCAGCGCAAGCGGTGGATGGCGCCGCGAATGGGAAGGCGCGCTGCAGCAGCAGCAGACGCAGCAGCAGCAGCAGCAGCAGCAGACGCAGCAGCAGCAGGCGCAGCAGCAGCAGCAGCCACCGCGGGGTTTGCTGCAGGTCGGGGTCCGTGAGGAGGCGCAGCGGCTGCACTCTTTGCTGCTGCCTGTGGGGCGTACAGTCGATGCAGTCTGTGCACTCGAAGGTGTCTCCGTTGTAGCTTTGGCGTGCCCAGCTGAAGTCGTGGTGAGAGGTGTCTCTGTCTCTGTCTCTGTCTTTGTCTCTTTCTGTCTCTATTTATCTGTCTCTCTCTGTCTGTCTCTCTCTACCTGTCTCTCTTTATCTGTCTCTCTGTCTCTCAGCCTCTGTCTCTGTCTCTCAGTCTGTGTCTCTCTCTCTTTATCTGTATCTCTCTCTTTATCTGTCTCTGTCTCTGTCTCTTTCCTTCTCTCTTTGTCTCTTTCTCTGTCTCCTCCATATCAAATAAGAGACCTGCAGCAGAAACAGAAGCAACAGCAGCAGCAGCAGCAGCAGCAGCAACTGGCTTGCATTTGGGCTTCTGTTCCGTGTCTATGTGTCTGTTTGCGGGAGGGGTCGTTAGGAGACAGTGCAGCAGAATCAGCAGCAGCAGCAGCGGCAGCAGTAGCAGCAGCAGCAGTAGTAGCAGCAGCAGCAGCAACAGCAGCTTGATGTTCTTCGATGTTTGTTGGTTTGCTGCTGGAGTTGGTGTGTGTGTGTGTCTCCTCTCCTGTGCATCTGTTTCTGCTGTAGACTGAATGAGTGTGGGGTGTTGCTGCTGCTTCTGCTGCTGCTTCTGCTGCTGCTTCTGCTGCTGCTGCTGCTGCTGCTGCTGCTGCTGTCTCCTTTGTGTCTCCTTTTCAGGGAGGACGCGAAGAGCCCAGCTGCATTTTGTTTTTAAATCCGAACACAAAGACAGTCGAAGGAAAGTTTGTACTGCCGCATGCTGCACATGTTCCTGCTGCACTTTGTGTGGGGCCGAAGCAGCTGTGCTGCAGCAGCAAACGTACATGCAGCAGCAGCACAAGCAGCAGCAGCACAAGCAGCAGCAGCAGCGCGCTACAGCAGCAAACCTCGTCTACAGCAGACAATGCAGCAGCAACAGCAGCATCTCAGGCACTTGCTGCTGCTGCTCCTGGTGCTGCTGCTGCTGCTGCTGCTGGAGGAGGAGGAGACAGTTGTGCCGAGCTGCTTTGTGTAGGGACAGCAGAAGTTGTGCTCAATGACTGCGTACCCCAGAACGGCTGCATACACCTTCTGAGGATATCCAGAGTCAGTTAGCTGTCTCCTTTCATCTCTTGCTGTCTCTCTGCATTTCTTTCTATCTCTATCTGTCTCCTTTCGTGTCTGTCTCCGTCTCTTTGCACTTCTTTTTATCTGTTGCTGTCTCTCTTTGTCTCTTTTTATCTGTTGCTGTCTCTCTATGTCGCTTGCTGTCTCCTCGTCTGTCTCCTTGTCTGTCTCTTGCTGCTTTCTTCTGTCTCTGCATGCCCCTTCCTTTGTCTCTCTTTGTGTCTCTTCCTGTTTGTTTCTGTCTCCTTTTGTCTGTCTATATATATAATATATATTAATTATATAATATATATATAGATATAATATATATATATATTAAATATATATATATATGTATATATTATATGTATATATATTTCTTTATTCTGTTGTCTCTTTCGGTCTCCTGCTGTCTGTCTTTGTTTTCTGCTGTCTCTGTCTGTCGTCTCCGTTTGCTTTCTGCTGTCTCCTTTTGTCTGCTGCTGTTGCTGCTGCGCGTCTGGGCGGTGTCTTTCTGCTGCTGCTGTCTCACGCTGCTGCTGCGGCCTCCACCTTTTACTGCAGCAGCTGCTGCCGCTGCTGCCGCTGCTGCTGCTGCTGCTGCTGCTGCTGCTGCTGCTGTTGGTGCTGCTAGTGTGGATGCATGGGTGTCTCCTTTGGGGTGTACATGCAGGTGCATGGGATGCTAATTATATCGGAAGCAGCAGAGCAAATGCGGCTGCTCTCGGGGGTGCAAGAACTGAGGGTATTCGATGGGATGATATTAGCTGCTTGCAACCATCAGGTAGACAAACGCTGCTGCTGCTGCTGCTGCTGCTGCTGCTGCTGCGGCCTTTGCTGCCTCTACTGCTGCTGGGGCAGCGGCGTATGCTGCTGCTGCGGTGACTTATGCTGCTGCTGCTGCTGTTTGCTGCTGCGTGGGAACCTTGAAAGAACTTCTCAGAGGCATCTGTTGGCTGCTCCTTGGGGCTGCCGATGCTGCTGCTGCTGCTGCTGCTTCCGGGTGTTCCTGTAGCTGGATGGTGGTTGCTGCTGCTGCTGCTGCTGTTGTGATATGTTTGCTGCTGCTGCAGCTGCGTCTAATTCAGCTGGGCCTTCCGTTCGAGGCAGCAAATGGAGACAAAGCTGCGGGGCGCCCTGCAGCTTCTGAGCAAAGGGGACAGCGACGCAAACACCAGCAGCAGCAGCAGCAGCAGCAGCAGCAGCAGCAGCGGAGGCGAGATGGCTCTAGCTTCTTAGAGGCTGGGGAAGATGCAGAGCAGGAGACCAGTGAGGGTCTTGCTGCTGCTGCTGCTGCTGCTGCTGAGAAGGGCCTGCGCTCTTTAGGGAGGATACAGATGCGCTGCGTTGCAGTGTTTGCTGCCAGCACCTTCATTGCATCTCTAGATGTCCTGTAAGCCAGCAGCAGCAGCAGCAGCAGCAGCAGCAGCAGCAACAGGGGTATAGATGCGTGGGCTGTCTGTGGAGTTGCCGAGCAGCCGCCTCATGTGTTGCTGTATCCTTGCTGCATCACTAACTTGTCCCTCCTTGCTGCAGCACGTGTGTCTGATGTCTGTCCCCTTGCAGCAGCAGCAGCAGCAGCAGCAACAGCAGCAGCAGGAGTGTGTGGGTTTGCTGTTTATGAGCAGGGAAGACAGGCTAATATGCGTAGGCGACATGATGTCTTCTGCTTGTATGGTGGAGTGGCTGCCTAAAGAACAGACGCTAAAAGAAGTAGCCAGGGATATGCGATGCGCCTGGCCTCTGTAAGGCCTTCATGCTGCTGCTGCTGCTGCTGCTGCTGCTGCTGCTCTGGCTGCTTCTCTAGGTGCTACTGCTGCTGCTGCTTCTGCTGCCGGTCTGGCTGCTTCTCTAGGTGCTACTGCTGATCTAGCTGCTTCTCTAGGTGTGGCTGCTTCTCTAGATGCTGTTGCTGCCGTTTGCTGCTGCTGCACTAGCTGCTGCTGCTGCTCTGTTGCTTGCGTTGGTTCATGTTGACTTCTTCCCGTTGCACATACAGTGCCGTTTCTCTTCTGCTGCTTGCTGCTGCTGCTGCTGCTGCTGCTGCTGCTGCTGGGTGTCTCCTCAGAGCTGTCTCCGTCCTAGACCCCAATTCTTGTCTCATGGCTGACGGTGAACAAAATTTGTGGGTGCTGCGGCGGGCGCTGCCTGAAGGAGTTTTAAAGGGTCTCTGCAGCAGCGAGGGGCAGCGCTCTGCTGCTGCTGGTGCTGCTGCTGCTGCTGGTGCTGCCGCTGCGGGTGGTGGCGCTGCAGCAGCAGACGGCGCTGGGAGCAGGGGCCCGCAGCAGCAGCAACAACAACAACAACAGCAGGCGGGGGGAAGCGCAGCAGCAGCAGCAGCTCCATCGCCTGCAGCTGCAGCAGCAGCAGCAGCAGCAGCAGCAGCAGGAGGGGACACCTCAGGAGGCTTCAATATTAGCGATGCTCAGCGCTTTCGTTTGTTTCCTTCTGCTGCTATGCAGACGCCCGTGTCTGTAAATAAATTTATCCACGGGGGTATTACGCTGCAGCTAGAAGAAGGCCTGTTAGGAGACAGTGGAGGAGAGCAGCAGCAGCGCAACCTGTCTCGTGGCTCTCGAGGAGCAGCAGCAGCAGCAACAGCAGCAGCAGCAACAGCAACAGCAGCAACGGCCCCCAGCGGTGAGTCATTAGGGGGGCTGCTGCAAGACGCGCGTGGTTGTGGGCTTCTTCGTGGTATGAGCAGCAGCAGCAGCAGCAGCAGCAGCAGCAGCAGCAGCAGCAGCAGCAGCAGCAGATACAGCAGCAGCAGCAGCAGCAGCAGGCGGGAGATATCGTGGAGCTTATGCTGTCCTAAGTCTACAAGGACGTGGGTCTCTGCAGAAGGCAGTATCGGAGTTATTTTAAAGCTGAAAGACACAGAAACATTTGCAAGGATGGCTGTCGTAGAAGAAGCAGTCGGCGATATGACTGAGTGGATCGGCTGTACGTACACCCCAACTTCAACCACCACCTACATGCATGCATGCATGCATGCATACATACATGCATGCATATATGTATATCTATGCATGCATGTATATCTGTGCATGCATGTATATCTGTGCATGCATGCATGAATATCTGTGCATGCATGGGTGTTAGTGTATAGCTGTGCATGCATGCATACGTGTATGTATGTGCATGAATGCATGCATGCATGTATACTTGCATATTACTTATATATCCCTGCATGCATGCATGCATGCAGGCAGCGGATTGAAAGGGGCTGATGGTGTTGCTGTTTTTTTGTTTGTTTGTGCTTGAGGCTGCAGCTCCTGCATTATTTATTATTTTATTGTTTGGTGTTTTTCTGTCTCTTCTCTGTGTCTCCTCTTTTTGTGTTGCATGCATTTTTATTTGTTTGTCTGTTGCTTGCTTCAAGTGGCTTAGACCTGAAGCAGCAAGTTGCTTCCGTTGTTGCTGCTGCTAGTGCTGCTGCTGCTGCTGCTGCTGCTGCAGCAGACATGGCTGGATAGCAGCTCTGCAGTCTCCAGCTCCCTGCAGTCAGTGAATGCGGTATTAAACTCCTGCTTCTGTTGCTGCTTGTGCTGCTGCTGCTGCTGCTTGTGCTGCTGCTGCTGCTGCTTGTGCTGCTGCTGCTGCTGCTGCTGCTGCTGCTGCTGTATGCTCAGCTCGCGTAGGGCCCCCTAGCTACGGCGTCAGTCTAGATGGGTCGAAAGCCCCAGCAAAGGGTTTTATTGATGGGGATGTGTTGGAGCAGCTGCTGCTGCTGCGGCCTCGAGAGCAGCGGGAGGTTTACAAACTTGCTCGAGTGTACGTGTGTCTCTGCTGCTGTGTCTCCTCTGTCTCCTTCTGTCTTCTTTTTATCTTCTCCTCAGCTTTGTCTGCTCGTTCAGGGGATAGGGCTTATGCACATACAAACACTGCTAGCAATTGCTGCTGCTACTAGTGCTGTTGCTGCTGCTGCTGCTGCTGCTGCAACAACGGAGAAGATGTCTCTTTCGCTGCTCAGTTCGTTCGTTATGTCTGCTGCTGCTGTTGTTGCTGCTGCTGTTGCTGCTGCAGCACCGCTGAGGAGGTTGGGTTGTCTCTTCCATCCCTAGACGAGCTGCTGCTGCAGATAGAAAACCTGCGGCAGCTTCACTGAGGGGTGCTGCGGTGTCTCTGCTGCTGCATGCGCACATCGAGACAAGGAGACAGCTAAGAGAAACAGAGCAGCACCTGCAGCATCTGCATGCAGCGTTGCTGCTCTTTGTCTCGCAGTATGAACAAGACAGTGGGGGGAGGAGCTGGGGCTTTCTCTTGCAGCAGGTTGCAGCAGCAGCTGCTGCTGCTGCAGCAACATCCCTGGCGCTGCAGCTGCAACAATTTCGCTGCTGCTGCAACGAGGATGCTGCTGTCAACCTAGGTGCAGCAGCAGCAGCAGCAGCACGAAGACTGGCTGCAGCTAGCGTGTAGAGATGCTGTATGACTGCCGTTGATGTTGTGGGGTTGGGGGTTGTGGGGTGTCTCCTCCGCGGTGTCTCCAAACCCCTGTTGCCCTACCTTAGCCACAGTCCCTTTGAGCTGCTGCTGCTGCTGCTGCTGCTGCATTTGAGTTGAAAAGAAGCAGTCATGCTGCAACAGTATCAGCCATGTTACTGCAGAAGCAGTCATCAGCAGCTGCAGCTGTGTTGCTGCAGCAGCAGTGATACTGCAGCAGCAGCAGCAGCAGCAGCAGCAGCTGCAGCAGCAGGAAGCCCCTTAGGCTTTTTAATTAGCTCTTAGCCTGTTGAGGGCCTCAACAAATATTGGGGGGACTTCGAGCTGCTGCGCTCTTAGTTTAAATAAAGACAAAGACAAAGAGAGACAGATAAAGAAAGATATTAGAAGACGAAGAGAGACAGATAAAGAGACAGAGAGAGAGAGAGACAGATAGCAAAGAGAGACAGATAGAGATAGAGAGACAGATAGAGACAGAGAAAGAGTAGCTCAGATAGATATAAATAGGCAGAGAGAGACAGCTAGAGACGAGGAGACAGAACAAGACGCGCCCCCACGCAGGCGACAACCAAAGCCGTACTAAGTGAGCAGCAGCAGCAGCAGCAGCAGCAGAAGCAGCAGCTGCAGCACGCTGTGCGTAGACTGGGGAAGAACAATAAAAAAGAAAGCGCCAGTAAATATCAATAGTGTTCTGTCAACTACGTGAGCAGCAGCAACAGTAGAAGCAGCAGCAACACAAGCTACAGTAGCAGCAGCAGCACAAGCAACAGCAGCAGCAGCAGCAACAGCAGCAGCAGCATGTTGTGAGTAGACTGGAAAAGAAATAGACAGCGTCACTAAATATTGATGGAGTTCTGTCTGCTGCTTCGGGCAGCAAGCACTCAGCTGCTGCTGCTGCTGCTTCTGCTGCAGCAGCTGTCGCTAATCTGCCTGTTGTTGCTGCCTGCAGTGCCCAGCAGCAGCAGCTAAGCAGCAGCAGCAGCAGCTAAGCAGCAGCGGAGGCAAGCCCCTTCCGTCTGCTAGCGCCTTTAAGAGCAGAAGGAGACAGCAAGGAGACAGCTAAATATTTATCTTCTCCTTTAAAGAAAGAGACAGGCGCTGCGCATGCAAAGGAGACAGCATTAGCTGCGCCTCCTCCGTCTGTCTCTTTCTTTTGTCTCTTTCTCTGTGCTGCAGCAGCTCTTGTCTGCTACAAGCAGACAAACAACTTATATGCGTGCAGCTGCAGCAAAGAATCCCTAGCGAAAGCTGAGGAGACACCCCACGTGTCTCCTGTCCCTTGGGCCGTACGTAGCCCTTTCATTGCTTCAGCCCCTACAGCAGCAGCAGCAGCAGCAGCAGCAGATAGAGGCGTGAGCAGCAGCAGCAGCTGATAGGGGCGCGAGCAGTAGCAACATCAGCATCAGTAGCATTAGCAGCAACAGCAGCATCAG
>NW_013548034.1:30000-39852 GCF_000499425.1 Eimeria acervulina
GAGGAGACAGCCCAGAAGCAGTTAGCCGAAGGCCCCTCGAGTTCTTTGTCTCTCCCCCCCTTCCCCCTTTCTTCATACCCCCATCATTTAAACTGAAGGCTTCGCTTTTTGCGAGATATGCGCATTAACTCTTACACCCCTCCTGCTTTATCAATATTTTTATTAACATCTTTATGCTCGGATGTTCAATCAGTGCATCAAGATGCGGGGCTTTTATAATGCTGCATTAGAGCATTCTAATGACCCTGCATTTATTGTGTATTGGTAAGCAGCTCTACCCACACAATATTATTATAACCCGGCATTTACTTCAGTAGGGGCCCTAAGAAGGGAGCGACGTATACAGAGAAGCGCAGCTCATTAGCCCGAGAATGAACAGTAAAAAGGTTTTGATCTGACTGTGATGCATTTTTTTAATTGTTTATACTCCTTTGCTTCTAATGAAGGGCTGTACGCTTAAGTGGCCTATATATATACCTATATATATATGTATGTATGTATGTTAACATATATATATATATATATATATATATATATATATACAACTGCACTGCAGTTTTTAAACTTTATTGTTGCAGCTCTTCTCTTGGGGAGTATTTTTTCTTTCTTCACCCACTCCCTAGCAGCTGCAAACTTGTCTCTGAATGAGTGAAGGAGTGAAGAAGTTGTGCTGCAAAGAGACGCTGCTAGCTACGATCAGCCAGCGGCGTCTCTGTAGACTTGAGGGAGAGGCTAAGGAAGCATTGGGTAGAAGAGTGCACCGTTATAACATTAATTATCTCTGCAGAGATATTGATATTTCTTTTATTCTATGGATGGGGGGGTGCTGCTGGGCTTTGCTGTGCTGCTGCTGCGCTGCTGCTGTGCTGCATGCGCTGCCAGCCCCAGTAAGCTGCAGCAGCAAATATCCTACCCTTACCCCTCCCTAAGTTGCTGCGCTCAGCCCCACCGCTGCAGCAGATCTGCTGCGTCTCTAAAGCCGCAGTCTCTTGTGGTTTCGGGTCTCTGGTGCAGATTCTCAGCCTGCCGGCGATTTGCTGTTGCTCACTTACTATATTGTATATTATATATATATCTATATTTGTATAGCATGTGTATATGCATATACAGATATAGATATAGATTTATACACAAATATATATACATATATATACATATATATATCTGCGTAGAGACGGCCTGAGGTGACGCCGTTGCATTCGAACTCACCAATTATTAGTTTATATAATATTTATATTATATATGTATTATATATATATGATATATATATTGTATAGTATACATATACATATTTTATTATGATATATTATATATATATAATATAATATATATATATATATATATATGCACACATATATAATATATATAATATATATTATATATGCATATTTTATTATGGGTCTCCTTTCCTGTGCGCTTCACTCCCCATGAGGTCTGCCCTCTTAGTTAGGAGACTTAAAAAACTATACAGCAGACTTCGGGTTCTTGTCTGTAACGAACTTTCTTTTGCTGCTGCTGCTGCTGCTGCTGCTGCTGCTGCTGCTGCTGATAGAGACGCCTGCACGAACTAGATTGCAAGCACCCCTGAGCAGCTGCTCAGCCTCAACTGCCCAGGAGAATAAACTGTGGGGTTTTGTTTGTTCTGAAGCTGTCTCCGTTGAATATAAAACTATCGTAGGTATCTCTTTATCTGCACTGCGCCACCCCAACCTGCATATACACTAAGACCCCCTGCAGAAGCCTTATGCTGCTGCAGCAGCGTGAGAAGGCTCATGCTGCTGCAGCAGCGTGAGAAGGCTTATGCTGCTGCAGCAGCGTGAGAAGGTTTATGCTGCTTTGCAGCAGCGTAACAAGGCTATTGTTGCTGCAGCAACGTAAGCCTTCTGCTGCTGCTGTGCTGCTGCAGCCTCCTACTATGCTGCTGCAGCAGCACAGGGGGTATTCTCTTGTGTGAAGCAAGAGGAAGCCCTAAGGGAGGGGAGACACCGTCAGTCTCCTTATCAGGCCTTAAGGAGAAGGCGAAGACTTTGCTCCAGCTTAGAATTAAAAGCTGTCTCTATTTGCTTACTGCATGCAGAGACAGCTATGCATGGGGCTGCGGAGGTGTCTCTGGGGAGGTTTGGTTCTTAAGAAACCTCTGCCGCTGCTGCTGCTGCTGCTGCTGCTGCTGCTGCTGCTGCTGCTGTCTTTAGTATGCCTTTATGGCTCTATTAGAGCATGCAGCAGCAACGCAAAGACAGCAGCAGCAAAGCAAAGACAACAGCAGCAAAGCAAAGACAGCAGCAGCAAAGCAAAGACAGCAGCAGCAAAGCAAAGACAGCAGCATTAATACCTCCCCACCTCCTCGCTGCTGGAGGGCCCTGAGAAAATGCAGAGCCCGTTGGTTTCTTCATTGTCTCCTTCTTAGGGCGCTAACCTCTGTTCTCTATTCTTATTATTATTATCATTATTATATTTATTATTATTATTATTATTATTATAGATTATAGCATTGTCAGCCCCGCATTCATCACTATTATACTGACATCAGCAAATACTCGTATTTATTTTATATACTCCTCAGCAACATAAGACGCATATATATATATATGTCATATGTTATATATATATATATATATGTTGTATATATATGTTATATATATGTTATATATATGTTATAGATATGTATGTATATGTTTTATAGGCCTACTTCTGCATCTCTATATATGTATGTCTACATATATCTATATATCTATGTATCTATCTCTATATCTACCCATCTACATAATATATATATATATATCTGCAAATAAATAAGTATATATATATATATATATATATTTATATACATATATGCGTGACGTATCTGTATGAAAAATATTGAAATGCGTTGATTCCCCCAGTGCAGATGTGCTGACTGCAGCACAACGGAGGAGTCAGAGACACTTAAAAGGGAGACAGAGCAGCAGCAGCAGCAGCCGCAGCAGCAGCAGCAGCCGCAGCCGCTTGCGTGCCTAGAGGCCACACGGCAGAGACAAACTAAACAAACCTTAATATGCTGCAGGAGACTCAACTGCAGCAGATAGAACCTCTTCTTAATGCTGAGAAGAAGGCACTGAAGCAGGTCTCGCTTCCTGCTGCTGCAGCTGCTGTTGCTGCAGCAGCTGCTGCTGGAGCAGCAGCAGCAGCAGCAGCTGCTGCTGCTGCAGCTCCTGCCAGCTTGTGTTTCTATCCCAGCATTCAACACTGCATGCGCGTACTTCTGCACACTGCGTCACTTTTGGTTTCTGCTGCTGCTGCTGCTGCTGCTGCTGCAGCAACAGCAGCAGCTGCTGCAGCTGCAGCGGTTGCTGTGTGTAGGGGCGTCTGAAGGCCTAGAGGGGCGTTGTTGCGAGCTGCTGCTGCACGCATGCAGAAGATTAAATTGTTTGTTTTGCTGCTGCTGCTGTCTCTTAAAGCCAGCGCTTAATGTCTCTCATTGCCCCCACCCTGCGATGCAGCAAATCCCAGCCCTCTTCCTCTAATATTCGTTTGCGGTGGCTATAACGTCTCCGAACAGGCGACTCAGCAGCAGCAGCAGCAGCAGCAGCAGCAGCAGCAGAGGATGCCGCTGAGCCTGTGGGTGTGCCCCCAGCAGCAGCAGCAGCAGCAGCAGCTGCTGCTGCTGCTGCTCGCGCCTTCTCACGCGCTTTCACTGCTGCGCGACCCAGCAGCAACTCGCCGGGTGTAGGGTAGATACGCTGCAGCGAACCCTCTAGGTCCTCGGGGGTGAGGACGCATGCATCTGCTGCTGCTGCTGCTGTTGCTGTTGCGTCTGCTGCTGCAGTATGCTGCGGCGACTCCAGCAGCGGGCGGCCCCACCTGAGAAGAGACACCTCCGCTGCTACCTGTCTCCTTTTGTATGCTGCTGAAGGTATATGTTTGTATCAGTGCAAGGAAAGCAGTTTAGAGACTGCAGCAGCAGCAGCAACAGCAGCAGCAGCACCAACCGCAGCAACAGCAGCAGCAACAGCAGCAGTAATAATGATGTTACCTGTCTGTTGCTGCTGCTCTCTGCAGCAGCAAAGCGTAGCGCCGCTGAGGGGGCCCTGCATGCATGAGAGAAGCAACTGTCTCCTTCAGGTCTGCAGCAGCAAAAACTGGGCTCAGACGAAGGACGCGACGACTCGTAGCATTTAAAAGTGTCTCCGATCCCAGAGACGCCTCCTTTGCATCTCTCTGCAGCAGCAGCAGCAGCAGCAGCAGTAGCAGTAGCAGCACCAAAGGCAACAGCAGCAGTAGTAGTAGAAGCAGCAAAGGCAGTAGCAGCAGGAGCTGCTGTGATGACAAAAGAAATACAAAAGGAGACAGATAAAGAGATAAAGGAGACAGAGAGAGACAGAAAGGAGACACATAAAGAAATACAAAAGGAGACAAAAAAGAAAAAACAAATATCATAAGGCAGACAAAAGGAGACAGACAATGCAGAAAAAACACAAAAACAAAACCCAAGGAGACAGACAGGAGATAAAAGGAGACATAAAAGGAGACAGCAAAGAGACATAAAAAGAGACAGCAAAGAGACAGAAAGGAGACAAAAAAGAGACAGAAAGGAGACAGAAAGGAGACAGGAGGAGACAGCAAAGAGACAAAGGGAAACCGAACAGAGACAGAACAGAGACAGAAAAGAGACAAAAAGGAGACACAAAACAGACAGAAAGGAGGCAGAAAGGAGACAGCAGAGAGACAAAAGGCATCAGATAGGAGACATAAAAGAGACAAAAGGAGACAGAAAAGAGACAGAAAGGAGGCCCAAAAGAGACAAAAGGAGACAGCAGAGAGACAAAAGGAGACAGCAGTGAGACAAAAGGAGACAGCAGAGAGACAAAACAGCAGAGAAACAAAAGGAATCAGATAAGATACATAAAAGAGACAAAAGGAGACAGAAAAGAGACAGAAAAGAGACAGAAAGGAGGCCTAAAAGAGACAAAAGGAGACAGCAGAGAGACAAAAGGAGACAAACCAAGAAGCGTGCGAGGCGGGCGAGGTCCTGCGGCTCCATTACATCGAGGTGTCTGTGCAGCAGCCTCGATAAGACATCAAAAGAGTCTGTCTTCAGTTGTTGTCTCCGCAGCAGAATCTGAAAGGAGACAAAAGCAGCAGCAAGCAAACGCGTATGCACGCATACACAAGGGGACCCGCATACCCCACACACAAAGCAACAGCAGCAGCAGCAGCAGCAGCACCAGCAGCAAGGCGCACCTCTGCAAGCAGCGGCACGTCGCTGAGGCCCCCAGGAGAATCTTGAAGGCCCATTAACCTTTGCGAAAGACCCTAAGGAGACAAAGGAGACACCTTAGCAGCAAGCGCATGCAGTAGCAGCAGCAGTAGCGGCTGCTGCGGCTGCAACAGCAGCAGGCTGTTGGGGGCCTGCCCTACCTAGACCCCGCAGCAGAAGCCGCGAACAACAGCAACCGCACGCAGCAGCAACAGCAACTGCAACCGCCAGTCAGCAGCAGCAGCAGCAGCAGCAGCAGCAGCAACATTGGGCCCCCACCGTAAAGACATCCGCCTTGAGGGAGCGGGAGACAGCAGCAGCAGCAGCAAAAGCAGCAGCAGAGACCACCTAATGAATAAACAACAGCAAGAGAGCAGCAAACATGCACGCAGAGACAGCCCTATTAAAGCCTTCAAGGATAGTAGAGACAGCTGAAGTGTCTCTTATTACTTTGTTTTGTTTTGTTTTGTGTTTTGTTTGTTTGTTGTCTGTCTCCTGTGTATGTCTCTGTTGCATGCATACACCGTACACCCCACACGCACAGACAAACGAGAGGAGAGGAGACACCCGAAAGGAGACAGTTAAGCAGCAGCATAATAAAGACAAGAGACAGATATAATCTCTGTCTTCTCTCACTTCCTTGAGCTCTAAGACAGGCGTCATATCCTTTAAGATAAGAAGGAGGCCTCTGTGCATCTGCAGAGACACCCGAAGCAAACGCATGCAGCAACTGCAGCATACTCCTACTGTCTCCTTTCTGTCTCCTTTCTGTCTCCTCCCTCCAGACATAAAAAGGAGACAACAGCCTAACCACACAGCTGCTGCTACTGCTGCTGCCGTTGTTGTTGTTGCTGCTGCTGCTGCTGCTGCAGCAGAGCTACAAGAAGGAGACCAAGGCGAGACAACCGAAGCAGCAACAAAGAGACAGAGAGGAGACAAGAGAGAGGAGAAAGGAGACAGAAAAACGAAGAAAGAGACACCCAAACAAATCAAGTGTCTCCTCTTCACCTCGCGTATCTTCGGCAGCGAAGCCGGCAGCTGCACAGCGCTGCAGCGGCCCACCAGTACCAAACTGCAGCAGCAGCAGCAGCAGCAGCAACACAAACACAGCAGCAACAGCAACAACGCCATCATCAACAGCAGCAATGACAGCAGCAGCAGCAGCAACAGCAGCAACAGCAGCAGCAGGAGTAACGCCATACACAAGGCGGCGCCCTTGGCTGCTTTGGGGGCCGCAAGGAGACATAGAAAAGGAGACAGACAGTGCAGCAAATAAAGAGGAGACAGAGGAGACACCTAATAAAGGAGACAGCTAATAAAGGAGACACCTAATAAAGGAGACAGCTAATAAAGGAGACGGCCAATAGAGGAGACACCTAATAAAGGAGACACCTAATAAAGGAGACGGCCAATAGAGGAGACACCTAATAAAGGAGACAGCTAATAAAGGAGACAGCTAATAAAGGAGACAGCTAATAAAGGAGACAGCTACCAACGGATGCTGCAGCAGCAAGAAGGAGACAGAGGAGACACAAAGCATGCACACAAAAGGAGACAGAAGACAAACAAATATACACTCGAATAAACACTTACAGATGATAGAAAGAAGAGACAGAAGCAAACACACAAAGGAGACAGATAAGAGACAGATACAAAGACACACAAAGAAGCAGCAAGAAGACCTGCGGCCCCACAACAGACAGAGACAAGAAGAAGAGACAGACAAGGAGAAAGGAGACACCCAGAGAGGAGACAGCAAGAGAAAATGCAGAGAAAAGAACAAAAGGAGACACATAATTGAAAAGGAGACAGACACCGCAAAAGGAGACAGACGGCGAGAAAGGAGGCATCAAAAAAGGAGACAGTTAGAGAAGAGACAGTAAGAAAGGAGACACCTACTACGGCTGCAATGCAGATAAAGGAGACAAACAGAGACAGCACAACTGCTGCAGCTTACCTCAAAGGACAGCACTCGTAAGCATTATCATGAATTTGCTGCAGAGCCTGCAGCAGCAAATCTTTCTCGTTGCGCTGCAGCAGACGGAGACCCTCGACAGCTCGCCCAATTAGAGAAGGAGACACTAAAGCAAACGGACGCCCAGCTGCGCACCAGCAGCAGCAACAGCAGCAGCAACAGCAGCAGCAGCAGCAACAGTAACAGGAGCAGCATGAGCAGTCGCAGTCGCAGCAGGTTGCTGTTGATGCTGCAGCAGCTGGGCAAGGAGGAGACACCCGCTCTAAACCCTAAACCCTAAACCCTAAACCCTAAACCCTAAACGGAGCACTAGGCAGCAAAGGAGACAGCCCCTTTATCAAGAACTTCTATCTTTGTCTCCTTCAGCATTACTCATAAGGAGAAAAAAAAGAGAAGACGGGCTTCTCTCTAAGATCTCTGCAACCCTAAACCCTAAACCCTAAACCCTAAACCCTAAACCCTAAACCCCAAACCCTTGGAGACACCTCACGTGGGGCCTGCTTGAACGCCTGCTCCAGCTGTCTCCTCAGCATCAGCACAAAGGCGTTGTCTGTAAACTTTAGGGCAGCAAAAGCCTCAACTGCAGCAGCAACAGCAGCAGCAGCAACAGCAACCAGCTTCATACGCAGACACAGGCAGCCCTACTCAACTCGCAGTGCAGCCTTGGGCTGCTGCTGCTGCTGCTGTTGCTGCTGCTGCTGCTGCTGCTATGCGTGTGGCTCTGTGTCTCACGGAAGCAGATCAGCTGCTCTAAGGATGGTATAATGCCGCCACCTTGCTGCTGCTGTTGCTGCTTTCGCCGTCTTCGTGCTGCTGTTGCTGCTGCTGCTGCTGCGTCTGAGGCTTCCTGCTGCCAGGGCTCGTCAGCTCCCGACAGCAGCAAGTCCCCTGCCTCGCCGTCTTTGCTGCTGCTGCTGCTGGTGTCAAGTGCATGGTGTGCACCCACAGCAGCAGCACGACCAGCTGCTGCTGCTGCAGCTGCAGCAGCAGCTGCTGCTGCAACCCGAATGCGCCTCTGCACCTCCTCAGAGACAGCACTTATAAGGCCGTAGTGATGCAGCTTCGCTCCAGCATACCCCTAACAAACATGCAGCGCATGCATGTACACCCCACAGCTTGAGGCGGCAGCAGCAGCAGCAGCAGCCACAGCAGCAGCAGCGACAGAAATAGCAGCAGCAGCAGCAGCAGCCACAGCAGCAGCAGCGACAGAAATAGCAGCAGCAGCAGCAGCACCTGGAGAAGCTTCAGTAGGTCCCCTGCGGAGACATCTGAGAGGTACGGCATTGCTGCTGCTGCTATATCATTTAATAAGGATTTGTGCTGCAGTCGGCATGCCCCAAGTGCTGCTGCTGCTGTTGCTAGCTGCTGCGGATACAGCAGCGGCACCTGCGGCTTCAGGTGTCTAGTCAGCTCATCTACTGCTCCTGTCGCTCGCAGCTGCGCCAGCAGCCAACACACCCGAGGCAGATCTGCAGCAGCAGCAGCAGAAACAGCAGCAGCAGCAAGCAGCCGACTTGCACCCATGAAAGCCTCTTCGCCCCTCTAGGGCAGCTGCTGCAGCAACAGCAGCACTCAAATCTTAATTGCTTATGCAGCAGCTGCTAAATCAGCAGCAGCAACGCCCGCAGCAGCAGCAGCAGAAACAGCGACAACACCCCCATCAACAGCAACACCAGCAGCAGCAGCAGCAACAGCACCATCAACAGCAGCAACAGCACCATCAACAGCAGCAGCAGCAACACGACTATCAACAGCAGCAGCAGCAACATCACCACCAACAGCAGCAGCAGCAGCAACACGAGTATCAACAGCAGCAGCAGCAGCACGACTATCAACACCAGCAGCAGCAACACCACCACCAACAGCAGCAGCAGCAACACCACCATCAACAGCAGCAGCAGCAGCAGGAGCAGCAGCTAACTTTGAAATCTCTTAGCAGCTTTGAGAACATCTCTGCATAGAATGCGGAAGCGAAAGGATGAGGGGTCGCAGCCCCCCAGGGCTACCAGCCGCTCTAAGCACTGCAGCAGCAAGAAGCAGCTGCGGGGCCTCACGTGTCTGTACACCTCAGCAGCAGCAGCAGCAGCAGCAAAAACAAATAAATTAACAAGCAAACATGTCCTACTGCAACGCTACTCCTCTCGTATGCAAACAGCAGCAGCAGCAGCAATAGCAGCAGCAGCAGCAGCAGCAACAAAAGCATGAGCATAAGCAGCAACAACAATAGTATCAGCAGCACCAGCAGCAACAGCAACAAAAGCATCAGCATAAGCAGCAACAACAGCAGCATCAGCAGCATCAGCGCAAGGGTCCCTAACCGGTAGGCTTCAATAACATGAAGCAGCTGCTGCGAGTCAGCAGCAGCAGCAATTCTTTTTCTCCATCGCAGTGTCTTCAGCCCCGATGCCTTTGCTGCAGCAAATGTAGGTTTGTAATTAAACAGCAGCTGCTGCGTTGTCTCTAGACTGCGAGGCCGCAGATAAAACTCGACGAAGCGACTGTACGCCCCCTTGCCTACTTTCTTATGAAATCTATAGTAGAAGCTACGCTGCACGCACCAACACAAACAACAATAACAGCAGCAGCAGCAGCAGCAGCAGCAGCAGATTCATACATATATATATATATATATATATATATA
>NW_013548033.1:0-1747 GCF_000499425.1 Eimeria acervulina
ATATATATATATATATATATATATATATATATATATATATATATATAATGTAGCAGTTGCAGCGACTGCAGCAGCTGCTACATACAGGCCTTCTGGCTAAGCATATTATATGTTGCCTGTGCTGTTGCGATTACAGCAGCAACAGCAGCAGCCACAGCAGCAGCCACTGCAGCAGCAGGAGTTTGCTGTGCTAAGTTATTTAGTGCGAGCCCGTGTTGCTGCATCCTCTCAATGCAGTGGCAACGAGTTGGTCTGCAGTTTGAATTCCATAGCGAGCGGGTGCTGTAGTCAGATGAATTGTTTTAGGGTTTAATTTTCCGTCTTTAAGGAATTCAATATTCATAAACTTCTGATGCCACTCTATCATCATGTCGATCGTAGGTGTCGGTACACCCACCAACTCCGCTATACCGCGCAGTACGCACATGCCACTCGGCACATCTTCCTGGAATAAACGGCCCTGAACGTTTGGTTGAAATCCTCCTAAACAAAAACGCAAGGGAGAACGAAACAGAACAAAACTCAAAGTAAACAACTATACTTTCCTACGGAAAATATATGCAGGCCAAAGCGATCTTTCCTCCGAAAAGGGCGATATATATAATGTGCATGCATATAATATATATGTATACATATATATGCATATATATTCCATCTGTATACATGTATAACGTACAAAAACCCACTGTGGTGGAGCTTCTGCTCCGTTGGGTTGAGAATTAGAGTAATAATTCAATTATTTCAGCACTACGAAGAAAGCCATCAGACGTCCAATGGAAATGTTCAGTTAATTAAGGAATATGAAGGAAAATGCCGAACGCATGCGACAAAAAGGTCTAATTAATTAAAATTTACCTCCCACCGCTACAGCTGGAGTTCTGCAGGACGCGTATCCCCTGTTAGAAGAAACAACCATTTGCAGGTTACTGCGATCTTTGACATCGTCTCCTGGAAGCAGTAAGAATAGAAGAGAATGAGGAAAATGGGCAAGAAGAATTAAAAAACAGGAATTACAGAAAAAGAAAAAGGCAAAGAATAAACAAAAAGAATCATCTAAAGAATGAATATCAAAAATCAAGAATAATAAATATGAAATTCATAAATGGCCTGAAAAATGATCAAAGATCAGGAGCTGCCTATACACCCGAAAATGTGCACAGATCATGAGCTGCCTATACACCTGAAATTTGTTCAGCTTTCCTTGCTTGACGTACCATATTGTTGAATGATACGTTCTTGAATAGGTAATACGGTGCTGAGATCTAAGTTAGGGAATTTTGAAATTAAACTCCTTTTAATTGATTGCAGTTCTGCGTCTAATAGCGCCAAATACTTGGCTGCTTCCGCATCGAATTCAGTGTATAGACCCCATGAAATTTCATTTTCTTTGTATACGCGCACGCCATCCCAGTCCTTGAAAATTGAGTAGTATCTGCACCAAGGCAATGCAAAACAAATAAAAGAAGAAATAATTCATTAAATCAACTCATTTACTTGTCCCGCCCATAATTACGAAAAAATAAATACAACTCAGGAGGTGCGAAGCAATCGTATCATTTGTTTCCGTTTCTGTTTTTAACTTCAAAGCAGCACGAAGTTGCTCTGCATATCCATAATTTCACCAAGTCATACGTTATACATCTCAGCCTTAAATGGCCGCTTCGGGCGCGTACTGGGCAGGTGTGCATACACCGCATCGCCTTGCCACTCCCATATATATATATATATATATATATATATATATATA
>NW_013548032.1:0-1319 GCF_000499425.1 Eimeria acervulina
GCAGCAGCAGCAGCAGCAGCAACAGCAGCAGCAGCAGCAACAGCAGCAGCAGCAGCAGCAGCAGACAGACAGACAGATGGAGACAAAGAGACAGCAGCAAATAGAGACAGAAGTTCTTATTGTTAATATTAACGTTAATATTATTATTATTATTATTTATATTATTATTATTATTATTATTTATATTATTATTATTATTATTTATATTATTATAATTTACAGTAGCAGCATCTTGAAGCGAAGCAGGAAGAATGAAGTTAGGGTTTTGAGGGTCTAGAGTTATTTTATCGATTTGTTTGTCGTGCAGACATTCAATTCTTTTGTCTTCTTCTTTTATTTTGCATGCAGACGATATCTGAATTAAAACTTTTGCTAACAGCCGCTCTAAGGATGTCTCAGATATCTGTATTAAACGCTGATGATGAAACATAAATAGCCTCAACACTGAAACGCACAACAAACCCTAAACCCTAAACCCTAAACCCTTAACCCTAAACCCTAAACCCTAAACCCTAAACCCTATGCCCTAAACCCTAAACCCTAGAGAGTAGATACAACATATAAAACTATAAACCCTAAACCCTAAACACTAAACCGTAGATACGATATATAATACCATAAACCCTAAACCCTAAACCCTAAACCCTAAACCCTAAACCCTAAACCCTAAACCCTAAACCCTAGACACAAGACCCTCACCCTTTCCCCTCAAGATAAAACCCTAAACCCTAAACCCTAAACCCTAAACCCTAAACCCTAGAAGAAGAAACAGGCGAATTGTTTACTGTCTGTTGTTGCAGAGGAGACAGAGTCTTGCGGTGTCTCGGCATTAAGCAAGTTTGAACAGAGGCGGCTGCACGACTTTGAGCATAAACTCATCAAACCAAACTTCTCCTTTGATAAACCCTTAGGGGGGTACGTTCCTGTGACATAAACCCTAAACCCTAAACCCTAAACACTAAACCCTAAACCCTAAACCCGAAACCCTAAACCCTAGGGAGAGAGTTCATCCCCTTTAAAAATATGTTTTATAGTGCTTGAGCGTCTTTTACTTGCTTTTTAACGTATAAATATAAATATAATATGATATAATAAATAAATAAATACATATATTTATATATATACATACATAAGTATATATTATATACATACATATAAAGAGAGAGAGAGATTTATACATATACATATAAATGTATATATAGATGTATTTATATGCATGCACAGAGGTATATACCTAAACATTAAACATAAAAAAATATAATAAAATATAATCAAATGTATAACAGCACTTAAACATAAACAAATATAATAAAATATAC
>NW_013548031.1:0-1855 GCF_000499425.1 Eimeria acervulina
ATATACATATATATGTGTACATATATATATATGTATATATATATATATACATATATATAAATATACATATATATGTGTACATATATATATATGTATATATATATATATACATATATATAATATTAAAAGAAAATATCTGCATGCGCTGCATAAATAAAATTTGATGTTGAAATAGGTGTAAGACTATAGATTAATAAACAATTAAATAGTTTGCGATAAAACGGATTAAATAATTAATTTAATTTACCTTCTCTTTTATAAACGTCCAGTCTAAATTCAGAAAAGACTTTTTAAATACTCCGCCTGCTGTATCCCACAGCTGATGTAAATTTGCGATGTGCGATTCGTGACGAATAGGAATCTGCAGATAAATAATAATAATATTATTTTATTTATTTTATTTATTTTATTTATTTATATTTAGTTTTATTTATTTTATTCATTTATATTCAATTTTATTTATTAATATTTAGTTTTATTTATGTCTAGAGCTTAGAGTTTAGAGTTTAAATCTTAGAGTTTAGATCTTAGCGTTTAGAGTGTAGGGTTTAGGGTTTAGAGTTTAGAGTTCAGAGTTGAGGGTTGAGGGTTTAGAGTTGAGGGTTTAGGGTTTAGGGTTTAGGGTTTAGGGTTTAGGGTTTAGGGTTTAGGGTTTAGGGTTCTGACAGCATTTCCTCCCTCGTCGCCATCGGGGAAGTCTTGGGTGTATAGACTGCCTGCATGCAGCGGCTGATGAATGTCTCCAAAGATATGCAGCAGCAATCTCAAGTGTAAATTCAAAGAGAAAGGAGAGCCTCGCGTTTGCTGCTGAGTCTCATTACCTGCTGCTGCTGCTGCTGCTGCTGCTGATTCTGATTCTGATTCTGCTGCTGCTGCTGCTGCTGTGGGGGATGCTGCTGTGTGTGATGCTGTTGCAGCAGCAGCTGGTGTTGCTGCTGCTGCTGCTGCTGCTGCACTTTCTGCTGTTTCGGCTGCTGCTGCTGCATTTGCTGCTGCTGCTGCTGCTGCTGCTGTTTGATTTATTGTTGTTGATTCAATATCTTCTTTTAAGCTTTTATAGACGGTATTCAAAACCCACTCAGCTCCTGTGCATTTACACAAAAAGTTTTTAATTGTATGATTAAATTATATTTTATTTATTTTATTTAGAAATGTAGAAAGAAGTACTGCTGTCTCTAAGGAGTTAAACAAAAGAAAATAAAATAAAAATAAATAAAAAACATAACAAAGAAAAACAAAAAAGAAATATATAACAGCAAAGACGAGAAAAAAGCATCAATAGAAGAAAAGAAAAAACGAGCAAAACCCTAAACCCTAAACCCTAAACCCTAAACCCTCATACCCTAAACCCTCAAGCCCTAAACCCTAAACACTGACACCCTAAACCCTAAACCCTCAAACCCCAAACCCTAAACCCTAAACCCTAAACCCTCAAACCCTAAACCCTAAACCCTAAACCCTAAACCCTCAAACCCCAAACCCTAAACCCTAAACCCTAAACCCTCAAACCCTAAACCCTTGCCTGTTTGGGGTAGAGGATAATATTTATAAATTTCTTTTAGTTGTACATTCTGAGGGTTTAGCACATGTGTGCTGTAATGCCACGTCTTAAACACCTAAACAAAAATAAATTAAATAAATTAAATTAAATTAAATTAAATCATATTATTTTAATATTATTATTATTATTATTTGTTTATTGTTTATTGTTTATTGTTGATTGTTAGTATTAACAACAAAAATGAAAACAACCAAACATCAAACAAAACAAATCAAATATAAACAAATATAAACAAATAAACAAATAAATATAAGCATATAAGTAATAGATAGACAAGCATTAATAAATAGAAAC
>NW_013548030.1:0-2624 GCF_000499425.1 Eimeria acervulina
AGTCAAGGGTCGACGGCGCCAGAATTGCCTTGGGTAGCGCTCCAAGAAGAAAAGCAGTTCTTTCTGCAACAGGGATGCGCTGGCTAGCAGTCTTCTGCAGAGTGTCGCAAGCCATCGCACCGCTAGCGCTTCCACTCACCAGTTTGCTGCCAAGTGCTAAACGTGCCACGGAAATTTCGTCGCGTGCAGTGCCCCACTGTGATTGAGCTTAGCAGCCCCCGATTTCCAAATATACGATATGAGAAAAGAGGATGCAAAAAGGGGGTTTGGTAGGATCCAACCGAGCTGCCCGTGTTTGGTTAGGGTTTTGAGCGATTCAGGCAGTGCGGAACGTTTGCAAAGCATTTGGCCTGAGCCCAGGTCTCTTCCTGGGTGCAGGGGTGGTTTTGGGCATGGCAATAGGTTTCGGCGTGTATTTTGCCCTAGGGGCTGGCATGGTTAACCGCATAGATGTTGTATGGACCATACACGCGCATTTGTGCAGTTGGCCTAGCCAGCGAGGCGCTCAGTTCGCAACCAGTGCAAGAAAGGTTGAGACTTGCGCAATCCCTGCAGGAGTGGTTGCTGCTTGAGCACCTTGTTGCGCGTTCGACTTTATCGTAATGGGGCGGCATTTCAGTGCGTCTCTACGTCTGATTGTGCTTTCATCAACCTCAAAAAGGCTTGTCAAAACACGCTTTTTGCGACTCTCTGGTGTGAGGCCTTGCTGCTTTGCGCCTGCTTGCCGGCACGATGAGGTCAGTGTCGCAGTCAGCGTTCAGCAAAGCGTGCCCAGTCATGTTATGATACTGTTCTTTTGTTATTTTCTGTAGGTGCGGCTGACGACCACTAGCCTTCACGTGGAGTGACTTTTTGCTAAAGCTGGTGATATTGCCTTTCCGTTGTTTACATTCGAGTGGGCGGTTTTCCTGCTGCTGGTAGTTGGTCTTTGTGGTCTTCTTGGAAGACCACTAGTAATCTACGTCAGGTGCGTTGTGCTGATCAAACTATTATTTCTTCTCGGTTGTGCGTTGACGTTTCTTGCGTGTATGTGCGAAGCGATAAATATCGTTCACTTGGGACGTCGGCAGGATGTAAGATTACTGTTGTTGTGGAGCGTAGAAGTAACGGAGCTGCAAGTATCAGGTCTCGTAGCATTAACGTTTGCCGTACGTCTTAGCTTGTTACTAGGGGACAGCAGTACATCCTAGCAAGGTAGAATCCACATTAGAATGACGCCGCGGTGAATCAAGAAGCACAGAGAAGACCTTACGAGGAAGTTTACTGACCAAAGCAAAAAGGTGTCAGGCCATGCGCGCGCGTGGGTAGGTCTATCACGCCAACTTCATAGGGGTGAAGCAGTGTAGTATCCCCGCACTGGCAGGGTGATTTTGCACTCTAGGCTGAAGAATATATCGCGCAACAATGTGTTTTGTCGTCGTTTCTCCCGGCCGTCGAACTATGGTTCCTTTGTATACGCAGGCTAGGGTGTTTCAATTCCAGTGTAGAATGGTTCGCAAGGCATTGCTCCACGGCGCTGTGTTCGCTTGGCGTCCAAGGACCCGTGTTTGTGCAGGCTCGATGTGATCCTATGCCTTGTTCAAGGCGTGCACGCGTTTAGCGTCCTGCTGATGCCCTGTGTTTCAGCATGTCTCTGAATGCTCAATTTTGTGGAAGAAAGGAATAACGCCCTGCATAGTTACCACTTGCTACCACAATTGTTGAATTCCTTTTTGCCGCATGTCGTGAGCGACCTTGGGAACGCATCGCACTATAGCCCGCCCCCATTAAACGCTGTCGTATTCCGCGCAGTGGGTATGTTACACCCGGAGAAGCAGACGCATCAGCATGGTAGCGTTCCCTACTGCAGGGCCGTCCTTACGGGTTTGCAAAGCTGGCTAGAAGAAGCCTCAGCTGGCGTCCGACTTTTGTGCATCTGCATTAGCGCGCCCTGTGTGGTGTCTACCAGGAATGCTACCCCCGCAGTGACCAGCTCGTTATAATGGATTGGTGGCGTATGCCTGGAACATTTGGGAAAGCTGGCGTTAACTGCTGATTGTGGAGTGGTGCGGGCCTCCACTAGTGCGTGGAATGGCAATGGATTGGTGCCGCATGAGGCGCGCAGGCGTTGCAAGGCCTGGTATGTCTGGTGTAGAACAATTTTAGTGGGGCAAGGAGCCCGGCTTGCAGTGCGGGGGTGCGGAGTATTTGAGCTCGAATCCTGTAGTGGTGGCTCAGAGTGTGCGTTGCTGTTGGATGAAGCGCGGCGGCGGTGCTTTTAAACAGCTTCCGCGACCGGCAATCAGGAGTTGTCGCCGAGTGAATGGATTCCGCTGGTGAATGCGTGCGTTCCGATAGAAAGGAACTCTAGGGGAAATCAAGCTGATGCACTTCAGTAACTTGTTTGTTTGCGTAGTCAATGCATGCCAACGTCAGACAACTGCCTTGGCATCCGTATCTCCCTTGATATAGCTTACCAGCACTGCATATTTAATTTTCGCCCATAAGGGGCATGCAGCCGTGTCCAGATGCGGCGAGGTTTACTGTGAATTGCAACTGCGTTGTGCCTCAGCACAAGGGCATGCCCCGCTTATTGCGTAGCCGCGCTCTACTCGCCGGCCTGTAGCAGAAGGGCCCATCCAGTA
>NW_013548029.1:0-3747 GCF_000499425.1 Eimeria acervulina
GGTCGGTACTGGACAAGCATCTGCTTCCGCACGTTCATGGCCTCCTGCAAGCACTCGACATAACATCGTCAACCCGACGGGGGTGCAAACACAGCAGGAACTGCAACCCACGTCTCCACTGCATCATTTCTTTTCTGTGCAGCATCCTTACCCACGGCTGGCAGAAAGCAAGACACATGGCCGCTCAAATAGTGTGGCGAACCTCCCACACCTGCAGCTACATTCGAGAAAGCTCCCTTCTCTAAACAGCAACGAAGCAACTGGGCAGCTTCCCTGTCAAATTGAAAATATAGCAACTCGGTGAGTTCACCGCCATAAGGCCATGCGCGTGATGATGATGATGGTGGGTTGCCCATTAGGCCGAGTCCAAAATGAAAATATTCTACACTCGATAACCGCACGCAAGACAGCGCATTGGTTCCTTCCATATTCAGAAGTACGCTTAGCAGTGCAGAGGCTCTGTTTGCCATGCAGCATGGGCTGGACCGCCTGAATCCGTTAACGAGATTGGATTGCGTGTTTGCATATTGTAGCAGTTCGCGAGCTGCAGGCTTGTTGTGTGTGCCGTACAGCCTGAACCGGAGCGCACATCACAAAGGTATGTAGCAAAAAGCATACTGCAACCCCTGGCTCAATAGCGAAATGAATGGGCTTATCGCAATGATTGTCAGAGGCCTGTATTCTTCTGCTGGCTACCTTCGCGAAACTCATGACAAACAGCAGCTACGAGAGCTGCATGCAATGCTCCGCACAGCCTGAACCAGAGCGCCCACCAGAAAGGTATGTAGCAAAAATCAGACTCCAACCCCTGGCTCAATAGCGAAATACATATGCTTATCGCAATTATTGTCAGAGGCCTGTATTCTTCTGCTGGCTACCTTCGCGAAACTCAATGCAAGCAGCAGCTGCGCGAACTGCATGCAATGCTCCTGTATGCCTACAGCCTCTTTGCTTCGACGCGGTGCTTTCGGACACGAAACAACACAAAGCCCAAAAAATTGTTCGTAGCCCAAGACGTCCTGAGGGACGCACACAGTTAAAGACGCGGCTCTTACCAGCTCACGCACACTGCATTCGGCAGTTCACTCCCAGCTTGGCGTACTCTCGCAGCAGAATTGTTCGTAGCCCAAGACGTCCTGAGGGACGCACACAGTTAAAGACGCGGCTCTAACCAGCTCACGCACACTGCATTCGGCAGTTCACTCCCAGCTTGGCGTACTCTCGCAGCAGTGGCGGAGACGAGCGGAACAACGCCCCTCCTTGGTGCATCGCCCCGCACAGCTGAGAGCAGGCAAACTAACCTTTGGAAGCGTGGGGAAGACGAAAAAGGACCTCGGAACTGTGTTTGCACCGCCAATGCATCCAGTCACCACTGCTGGACACGTAAAGACACAGTAACGAACGCAAAGCCCCTTTGGTTGAACCATTGGCCCAGAGTCTGCAGTTGGGTCGACGCCACATGCTTCACGGTGCAGCTATTTGAAGGCGTTAAAGTGGCGGCGCTGCGCTAACCACTCTAAGCACGAACTCGCTTGTGAGCTCGCAAACGGCCGCCGCTAACTGACCAGCCCGTTAAGGCCCCATCATCCGTTTTCGCTCACAACAGAGTGGGAGACGGGTGAAATGCAGATGAATAAATTCAGAAACAGGCTGCATGGGAGACTGGCTCTACCAAGCCGACGCCTAGCATTTGTCGTGAGATCTGAGAATCCTCACAACCTCCACGCTTACCGTTGAGTGCGGCATTAGCGCAGCATCAATCCTTATGCTCAGCGCTCCTGAGTCTTTAACCACAACGCACCCACTGTCCCCAACGCCACTTCCGCAGTGTGCACATGGGCTACGCCTAATGGTGCCTCTTCCTGAGCAGTGGCACAGCGCACATCAGCTGCTCAAATGTCCCAGCGACTGGTTTTGCACAACTAGACTATCAGCCAGACACCGGCTACAAAGTGAGCGGGGCCAACCGCTTTGCCTTGTGGATGGCTTGACGAAAATGTCCCTTCCTCAAAGGGGAGGCACATACCTATGGAGACGCCGGACGAAAAAGCGCTAACCACTCCAGATGCCGCAGGCAAATTTCATTTCCCGAAGGTGCGCATTGGAGTGATTTTGGTGTTTGATGTGGCTTCACCCAACATACTGAGAGATCGCGGGAATTCCAGAGGAGCCCACCAAAATCAGATTCACACAGCTCGCGTTTCATTATCTGCATCCCCCAGCAGATGACGGCCGATGCAGACCCAACCAAAGCGCCGTCCACAATTGACTAGGTGCACACAGACGCTGAGCAAACGGTCGTATAAGCAACTGTTTGATCCACACCAACTTATCCAAACCAGCATCCTCGACTCAAAGGCTAACACCGCTAGCTCACGTGCTGTACCGCAGCAAGGTTTTGCCAAACGTAGCTGAGCACGCACCTTTCAAATTGCATTCTGCTAAGCACCTTGCATTCATTCACGGACGGCACCAGCGCCAGGTCCGATCTCGAAGAGTCCTACCCTAGATGAGCGTTGTCGACCATGACAAGTTCTACTCTAGATGCTCTCAGCCCACAGACACAGATATGTGCGGTCGCAGACGAGCATTAGCATTCATAAACTAGAGCAGCCCACAGATACAGGTTGCCAGGGTGGATGGCGCCCCGTCCAACTGGAAATCCGCTGTACAGCTCCCCGCAGTGCGACCTGCCTTCCCTCGCGTACGATGAAACCCAATCGACTGTACCATTGCTAGAGCACGCAACGTAACGAGCTGACAGCCTAGGGAAACGCTATTCCCGTTATGTTGAAAAACGACTAATCGCAGCCTCGTTGCAATCATCACACTCGGACAGCATTGCGCTGTGCTTGACTCTCCATGCCCCAGAATAAGTTCAGAGGGATAAGATGAATGAACGGAGAAAACTCATTTCAAGCATTGACGAAGAAGCGAGCTTCCGGTCGGCACTGTAGTTACAGCTAATTGCGGACCGTCATCTGCAGCAGGCAACGCGCAGCTATGCCTTTAGTACGGTTATACTGTCCAAGTAGAGCGTGCGTTCAGCGTCGCCATATGCAGAGAACCACAGAACCCCCCAACCGGAGATAGATGACCAGGGCACTCCTAACAAAAACCTGGGCAAGATCTGCAAGATCTGTGAAAGAACAAGGAGCACTCATGGGAACCAACAAATCACGCATGCGGCACCAGCTTCTGGCTATTTTCCATAAGTGCGCGCTGGCTGTTCTCCCCTCGCTTCTCCAGATAACGCAACCCCCAACAGGCAATACGAGCCAGTGGACCGACGGAATGGTAATCAACAAAAACGTACTTCCTGACCGCCGCCAGCATAATTTCAGTTGCAACAATGCAACGTCGTGCAGAGTGGCTCTAAGCACATACTTGATCCCAAGCTAGCAAACAGCCAATGCAGGCTCATCAGTCCTTCAGTTCTTCATCAGCAGTCTAGACACACAACGCGGCAACTGACGAATGACTTGCAGATGCACCCCGCCACAAACAGGGTGCATCAAACACTGCCTCATTCACAATGCCTCCCCACATTTGCTGTCAGCGCCGGGAGAAGCATTACAACCCCCAGACAAAAAATTGCGTGCACCTTTAACGCAGCGTCAACCTGCAAGTTCAGCACTCCCGAGTCTTCAACCACAACGCACCCACTGTTCCCACGGCAACTCCCGTAGTGTACACATGGGCTATGCCAGTAGCTACCTCCTCCTGAACAGCGGCACAGCGCATATC
>NW_013548028.1:0-2748 GCF_000499425.1 Eimeria acervulina
CTGGTATGGTGCAGCGTTATGTACTTCATAGGAGTCATATGTGTTTGTCTTGAACGGTTAGTTCTATTTTGTGCCGCAGCATGAGGCGGACTAAGAATGCCGCTCCATGCAGCCAGCTGCATCTCTATCATTTTGCAGTTGTCTCTACGCTTGCTTGGTTGGCGTGCTTGCTCTACGTGGAGTATGCTACTATTGCGGAAAGGCGCACACGCAGTAGTCGCCAGAAAGGTAGTACGCCTGCATGTGTGGTCATCGCGAGCTTTAGCCGTTTCGCTGCACCTGCGTACGGAATCGGTGTGGCGAAGTGTTCTTTGGTGTTGCTACCGCGGGCTGCATTCCGCAGAAAGTATGCACTTGGGAGCAAACGCATTCGCTCGGGGCGGTTATGGTACTATATGACATCTGCGGCTTTCTGGTGACAGGCGCGTCTGCGAAGGCTGATGAGTGCAGAGTTGTTGAGTTGCAGCGCGAGGTGGCGTTGAGGTGCGTTGTGCCTTACGGCATGTTTGTTGCTATTTACTGGGGTGGAGTGCTCCGAAATGAGCCATGCGTTTGCGAGAGGAAGTATGCACCTGGGAGCAAACTCACCTGCTCGGGGCGCTCATGGTAGTGCATTACGTCTGCGTCTTTCTAGTGACAGGCGCGTCTGCGAAGGCTGATGAGTGCGGACTTGTGGAGTTGCAGCGCGAGGTGGCGTTGCGGTGCGTTGTGCTTCACGGCATTATTCGTTGGTATTTTCTGCGGTTAAGTTCTCCGACAAGCGCTAGGCGTTTGCGAGACGCAGTCCGAGATTGGCAATGTGATATTTGTAAATTGGTGCGGCATTACACGTGCAACACAACGTGCAGCACGTGGAGGCAGGGACTAGACTTTCTGTCGCTTGCTTTCAACGTTTGGCAGGCCTTCCTCCCAACTGAGCGTTTTTGTCGGGCGGTAGGTGTTTTTCGGCGAGCGAGGATAGCGAGGGGCGCGCCGCGGGCAGAAAGAATTGCTTGAATTCCCGTAGCGCCTGTACGCAGGAACGCGGAACCTGTAGCTAGTCCTGTAGCCATTGTGCATTAAAAAAGTCGGAGCACCATGCTCAGGCAGACATTTCTGGTTTGGGTGAAATAATTAGGCTGTCTTAGTTATATCAGCCGTGGGGGCAACCTGTGAGTGTGCGGCTGACGTGCATTTGGGCCAGTCATGTGGATGTGGTGGCAGAGTGTTTCCAACACTTCTGTAATATCAGACGCCGCAGAATGCATCCCGATGTAGTTCACGTGGGTGTATATCCTTTTTGTGTTGGAACGCTACAGAAGTGTTTCCCGAGGCTCATAGGGATGCGCGTGGTTCCGGCAGATGTGGTGGCGGGAGTAGGGCTGAAGGCGGGACAGCTTGAGCGAAGCTTCAGTGGGTATTTCATGGCAGGTGTTTTTGTTGTTGTGATCTGTCAAACGTTTTGGTGTTCAAGGGAATGCAAGCAGTGTGTGTATTATTAATGCTGTGAAAGCATGCAGCATGTCATGGGCTTTCCAGCGGACGCCAACTGCAAATCGATACGTGGCGAAACCAGCTTGTGCTGTATGCGGAGTTTGGCGATCAGCGTAGGTGAGTCATCTGCTAACGGGTTGCATTGCATTTCAGACTGTATGGTTGCACGCAGGCCTGCATATGTACATGCATGCACATCTATGGAGTTGCAATGTGAGAAGTAAGGTCTCGCTTTGCTATTCCTTGCCGTTCATCTGCGTGCATGCTAGCTTTGCCTTAATCGCGGACA
Source organism: Eimeria acervulina (assembly GCF_000499425.1). Lineage (NCBI taxonomy): Eukaryota > Apicomplexa > Conoidasida > Eucoccidiorida > Eimeriidae > Eimeria > Eimeria acervulina. The sequence continues at coordinate 1,763 of NW_013548028.1, forward strand.
TAGACACAACCGTGAGCTTACATACATACGTGTTTGTAGAAGGCAGCGTGAACAGGCACTAAAAGCGAGGAATTCTTTCGTTTGGACTGTCAGTCCTTCCGGTATTTTTGAGGGCGACAGCTTGCATTGCCACGATCTGCACTTGTCCAGTAGGAATTGTCGTTACAAGGTATTGTAGGGCTTGCGTAAAGCAGTATACGTGTAGTGCGATGCCCTTGAGGGCTGTCGGAGGTGGGTTCACCAACACCCGTGCGAAGGGAGCATAACGTGCTGGCGATTATGAGATCCCGACAACTGCTGCACATTGACCTGCTTTAGTGAAGCTGTAGTCGGATCAGGTGGATGGTCAGCGTGATGCGGTCGGTCAAAATGTTTGATTCGCGAGTAAATGTGCCAGCCATGGTATCAATAATATTCTCTTCGTTTGGCTCTCTCTCTGTAGCTTGTTCCTAGTAGCAGCAGGAAGTTGCCAAGGCCGAGTTGGGAACCTGTTGTGTGCCGTTTCAGAGTCGCGTACGCACTGTCGCCTACTCTGAAAGCATGCAGCGTGTCATGGGCTTTCCAGCGGACGCCAACTGCAAATCGATACGTGGCGAAACCAGCTTGTGCTGTATGCGGAGTTTGGCGATCAGCGTAGGTGAGTCATCTGCTAACGGGTTGCATTGCATTTCAGACTGTATGGTTGCACGCAGGCCTGCATATGTACATGCATGCACATCTATGGAGTTGCAATGTGAGAAGTAAGGTCTCGCTTTGCTATTCCTTGCCGTTCATCTGCGTGCATGCTAGCTTTGCCTTAATCGCGGACATAGACACAACCGTGAGCTTACATACATACGTGTTTGTAGAAGGCAGCGTGAACAGGCACTAAAAGCGAGGAATTCTTTCGTTTGGACTGTCAGTCCTTCCGGTATTTTTGAGGGCGAGAGCTTGCATTGCCACGATCTGCACTTGTCCAGTAGGAATTGTCGTTACAAGGTATTGTA
>NW_013548027.1:0-1833 GCF_000499425.1 Eimeria acervulina
AAACAAACAAACAAACAAACAAACAAACAAACACTGAGCCACAGAGAAGCAAACGCACGCAACATGAACACAAAAAAACAACACGCAGACAGACAATCACAGCAAACAACAAAGCAGAACAGATGGACGAATTGTTGAGAAATCGAAATGCCGGGATTCGAACCCCAGACCTTCAGATTACCAAAGCTGCGCGCTAACGACTGACCCAAAAACGAATTGCATGAAATGTTCAAGTGCACGCGAAACCTATGCTATGAACCCATACATCTAAACCCTAAACCGTAAACCCTAAACCCTCACGTAACGAGCAGTGGCTACAGCTAGCGGCTTCGAATCTACATTGTTTCTCCTTTGTGTGTTGTCTGTACGGGGTTTGTAGAAAAACATCAAAGAAAATGACTGCCTTCGAGCCCCAGCAGCAACAGCGCATATACGGGGGGTTGGGCTTATGCATGCAATACAAGAGATTAAGGGTTTAAAATTTAAGAAGAGGGTTGAGAAAAAATCCTCAAGGGCGTTTGGCGCAGTCGGTAGCGCGTGGGTCTCATAATCCCAAGGTCGCGAGTTCGAGCCTCGCAATGCCCACGTACTCTGCTACACCCTAGGGCTTAGGGTTTAGGGCTTAGGGTTTAGGGTTTAGGGTTTTGAAAGCCCCGCACGGGCGTTTGGCGCAGTCGGTAGCGCGTGGGTCTCATAATCCCAAGGTCGCGAGTTCGAGCCTCGCAATGCCCAGGTACTCTGCTACAGCCTAGGGCTTAGGGTTTAGGGCTTAGGGCTTAGGGCTTAGGGCTTAGGGTTTAGGGTTTAGGGTTTTGAAAGCCCCGCACGGGCGTTTGGCGCAGTCGGTAGCGCGTGGGTCTCATAATCCCAAGGTCGCGAGTTCGAGCCTCGCAATGCCCATTTTCAACTCCTCCCCTAAACCCTTGATGATTAGGGTTTAGGGTTTAGGGTTACCCTAAACCCTAAACCCTTTTCCTTCCCCCCCTGTAGGGCTTTTGCGTACCCATTCCCTCCTCTCTGCTGGTCAAAACCTTCCCCCACAGATGCACCGCTACTCAGCTAGCTAGTTCGCTGACTAGCTAGCTGGGTGGCTAGCCAGCTAGCCACGTGAGCCACTGAACTTGTTTCTGATCGCTTGGCTGAGAGCGGCGTATGCAACCTGCCCTTCTTCTGCTCTAACTACCAAAAAGAGTCGGTGAATAAACGTCTCGGCTGTGCTGGCTAGCCGCAGCTAGCTGTAGCTAGCTGTAGCTAGCTGCTGCTAGCTGTGTGCGCGCGCTGAACGTTTGCCGAATTGCAGGGGGTATCATTCCCCTCAGCTTTTAAGATCTGCCCATGCAGTCATGAGCCCTATACCCTAAACCCTAAACCCTAGGCCCTCCCTGCTGCAGGAGCTAGCTAGCTTGTAGTGTTTGTTTACCTGCTGATTGGCTTCGTTGTACCGCTTCTCAGGCAAGCGCCCTCTAGCCACATAGAAAGCCCCAGCTAGCCACGGCTAGCTACAGCTAGCCACAGCTAGCTGCAGCTAGCCGCACTTAGCCACAGCTAACCGCAGATAGCCACAGCTGTCCAGCTCTATAGAGGCCTCTAGCTGCGATTGTATGTGGCTAGATGGGGCTATACGTGGCTAGCTGTTGTTGTATGCCGTTATGTGTGGCTAGCTGCGGCTGTATGTAGCTAGCTGCGGCTGTATGTAGCTAGCTGCGGCTGTATGTAGCTAGCTGCAGCTAGCTGCTGCTTGATGAGGACCAAGGTGTACAGACACGCTTGCTGTGCTCACCGTGCGTTTGTCTTTCCCGCAATCTTCTGATAGTGAAAAAGGGCAGTTTCTTC
>NW_013548026.1:0-2488 GCF_000499425.1 Eimeria acervulina
ATTCAGGGCGTGGGCAGTCTGTGCCCCTACGGAAATTCTTTGTCTTCGCTTGTCAGTTTTGCTCTCCAGGTGGCTATGCGCTCTAAGTGGCCGAGAGATCTCGCATCAAAAAGCGGCGGTGGTGAAGACCACAGGCCAAGTCATTCTTCTCGTGAGCTCAGCACCTCTCGCTTGCTTTTGCATGTATGCTTGTGCACCCAAGTGCGTATACCCTGATGGCCTTGTTTATTTTCATGTTTTCAAGGAGCTCGAAAACTTGGAAATAAACGAAGTTGCATGCGGAGCTCCCATTCTTGCCCTTTGTAGAGTGTTTAAATTCGGCGTGAGATATGACTATGCAAAAGTATATATATGTATATATATATATATATGTATATATATATGTATATATGTATACATATACATATATATATATATACATATTTCTATAGGACGAAATGTGCATTTTGTGTTTCTTATGCTTTGCGAGTGGTGGAAAGTTCTTGAGACCCGCTCATCACCCTGTTTTTCGCCATTCCTTTTGTGACTTAGTTTTTATGGCCTATGCTTTTGCTTTTGGAGGACCATCTCGGTAATGGCGTATGCGTTAATGCATTTATGTGCCTACTCTTCTGTCTTCTGAATGATTCACGCGGTACTGCGGCATATTAGTTTTGTTGGCGGATGTCCTCTCTCTTGCAATGCTGCTGTTTATTCTGAGTTTTCTCGCACGCTCCTTGTTGTTGTTAACAACGGCTCAGCTTTTGCTTGATGTCTTGCGCTTGCTGTTTTGTGCATACTTCCGGGTGTACACACACAGGAATGTTTGGAGAAGCTGGTCTTTGGAAAGAGGGGAGCTCTGACCTCTGGGGTAATTGAAAAAAAAGATACCGTGGCCCTCATCCCTGGAGGCACAGGTGCGGAGCCGCACGCAGCAGCATCAGCTTCCGTAACAGGAGCAGCAGCAGGAAACGGCAGAGCTTGTGAAGGCACCAGTAACAACGGTGACAGCGGCAGCACCACCATTAGCTGCAACAGGGATAGCGCTCGGGTGGGTTGGATTTGTTACTGCTGCTGCTGCTGTTGTGTTTGAACAGGTTTTAGCGCGCACAATAAGGTGGAAGTGGCAGTGGCACGGCCTAATGTGCAGTAGATTGGCAGTAGATGCGTGAGGACTTTTGTTTTGTTGTGTGTTACGTGGGGCTAAGCTCTTGTATCTCGATCTAGCGCTGAGTTACCCAAACCTCTCGCCGTCCGGCAGACTACAACAGTTATTTTTGGTCCACTTATCTTCCCTTTTTCTGCAGTTTCGTGTTGTGTATTCCTCGCGCACTTCTAACAGCACCTCATTCTTTTGCTACTGATGGTGCTGTTCTAACGCCGGGTACTTTTGCGACATCTAAATATTTGTACGGAGTTTACGTATCCACACACTACAGTATATTCATGCACGGATATATGCGCATGAATATCCCGGCACTTACATGTTTTGATTCACGAGGCCGCCGCCCTGTAGTTGGGTGGGGATTCCCTCAGTTAGCGCATATCACGTCGCTATCTTTGCCCGTATTCCTTATAAGGAAACGGTGCTAGCTAGCCGGCTAGCTAGCCAGCTTACTACGTACTGCAAACGCCTCTCATGCCTAGCGAGACAGGCGCCTCTGCGCCGGGCTGCAGAGCTGACAGTCCCTTCGGAGTTATTTTAGCTGCAGCGTCTGACGCTGTCTCTATTCTTTTGCTCGGATACAACATAAACCTGTAACCGCAGGGGACTAAGGCTGCCTAGCCAGCTAGCTCATTAGCCTTGGCGGGCTCGCTGGCTATGGCTGGCCAGCGAGCCACGGACTGCGGGGTAACGCGCTCCGAAGGAGCTCAATAATCCCCTCTACAACCAGCAACCCTCAAGGCACACAGTGCGTTACGACACTGCAGCCACCGCCCTTGGAGGCGCAGAACCGAGTCACAGAGGGCCCCCGGGGGGCGTCTGCGAGAGGCTGCGTGCTGAATAGGCTGACAGCTGCAGGGAGCGCCTTGCAGCTGCTGCTGTAACTGCTGCTGCCGATGCTGCTGCTGCTGAATCCTTTCGCGTTACTGCTGCTGCGGAGGAGGTCAGAACGACTCCCGCTCAGGGACCGGCTTTGCACGGCCAGGTGAGTGCTCTGGCTGGTGGCTGCGGCAGAAGGGCGCATATCAGCCGCAGCAGCAGCAACAACGAAGCGGCTGCTGCTTCGGCTGTGGCTATTGCCGTGGCGGCTGGAGCTGCTGGAGCGGAAGAGGGCCTTTAGGCTGCTGATGTGCACCAGCCTCTTTACAGGAGTACCCTTGCCATTGGAGCTGCTGCTGCTGCTGTGCTTGCTGCCTCTATGGGAGTGGAGAGATGACTGGGCCTGCACAGACAGCGGGAAACGTAAAGCAACACAAAAACGCATACCTCACTTAACCTTCCCGTTTGCTGTCAAGAAAAGAGGAATAACGCACGAAAACAGCAACAGCAGGGACAAGCAGGACG
>NW_013548025.1:0-1519 GCF_000499425.1 Eimeria acervulina
TTTAAAGGAGTAGATGTCTAGGGTTTAGGGTTTAGGGTTTAGGGTTTAGGGTGTACGGCTATGGTTTATACACGTGGGTTTCACAAGGTGTAGGGTTTATGATTAATGCATCTAATCTGCAGGGCGTCTGGCTGCTCCTCTGCCTTAGCGTCAAGGGTTTAGGGTTTAGGGTTTAGGGTTTAGGGTTTGTGTTGCAGGAAGTGGAAGCAGATAAGGCTGTGGCTGAAGCTGAAGAAGCAAATGTTTCAAAGGAAAAAGAAATTGTGCAGCAGCACCGCAGCGCAGCACTAGCGCTGCAGACAGAGGCGCAGCAGGAGTTTGAAGAGGCTTTACCGGCTCTAGAAGCTGCTCTCTGTAAACCCTAAACCCTAAACCCTAAACCCTAATGACTTAGCTGCAGCACAGCAACGGTAGTCTGAGCAAGCGCTGCAGACGCAGACACATTAGGAGTTTTAAGAGGCTTTGCCTGTTCTTGAAGCCGCCCCCTGTTAACCCTAAACCCTAAACCCTAAACCCTAAACCCTTAAAAGCAACATAAGCATGCCCTAAACCATTCAAAGACACGACGGGAAACGGGGTCTGGGAATGCTGCAAGTCTTTTGGGTTGCAACTATGCTTAGGGTTTAGGGTTTAGGGTTTAGGGTTTAGGGTTTTTGTTTTTGCACGTCATCCGCTGCTACGGATGCACATGCATGCATCTATGAATCCGTTGATGTTTGTTGTTTTTCTTTTTATTTTCTTTCTGTCTATCTTGTTTAGCTTCTCTGGATTCTCTTGATAAAAGAGATATTACAGAGATTAAATCTTTTATGAAGCCTCCGCCCCTCGTTATGCTGACGATGGAAGCTGTCTGTACACTGCTAGCAGAAAAAACAGAGTGGGAGCAGTGCAGGAAGGTTCTAGCAGATACAGGTTTGTCTTTTTATTTTAATTAACTCTGTTTTATTTGTCTTTCTTTGTCTTTGCTTTGTTTTGTTTGTCTTCATCTTTGTTGCCTTTGTCTTGCTTTATTTGCATTTCTTTTGTCTCTGTTTTGCTTTATTTGTCTTTGTTTTATTTGTCTTTGTCTTTGTTTTATTTGTCTTTGTTTTGCTTTATTTGTCTTTGTTTTATTTGTCTTTGCTTTGTTTTGTTTGTCTTTGTCGTTGTTGTCTTTGTCTTGTTTTATTTGACTTTGTTTTATTCGTCTCCGTTTTATTTGTCTCTGTTTTGTTTTATTTGTTTTTGTTTCATTTGTCTTTGCTTTTTCTTTGTCTTTGTTTTGTTTTGTTTGTCTTTGTCTTCGTTTTTGTTTACCTCGCTTCAACAACCCTAAACATTTGATGCATTATAAAGGCATTAAATCTGCATGCATGCATGCATGCATGCATGCGAAGAGGGGACTCCTAACTCTCTTTGTAGAGACACCTGTTTTTATGTTAGGGTTTTATTCATTTGCTGTTTGTATGCATCAGCATTTGCATGGATCTTTGCATGCATGCATGCATGCATATATGCATGCACAGATCTTATGTTTATA
>NW_013548024.1:0-1987 GCF_000499425.1 Eimeria acervulina
GGGGGGCGCACGGGGTGCGGGGTCAAAGGGGGGGGAGGGGGGGGTGAGGGTATTCTGGTGCGTTTTTTTGCTAATTTTAGCTTTGTTTCTATTGTCCACCAAAAGAATGTGGACATTTGAATTCTAGGGTGCCCCTGCTGTAGGGGCTGTATTTCGGTTGAGAGGCTTCGTCAGCTGGGCTGTCTATGCCAGCTGGGGGATGCCTTTCTGCCGTGGGCCGCTCAAACTGGCTCTGACGGACGGTGCCCAGTTGTTGAACCGTCGATTCCGGAGTGCTTGAGTAATGGGGAGGCTGTTGGTGAACCATGAGCACACCGCTGCGCCGTGTACCGGTGTAGTGAACAGCGCTTTCTGCTGTTACTGTTTTGTCAACCCTATACACGCCAACCTAGGTGCGCAGTCGATACAAATACGCTACACTTAGCATATAACCGTTGAAATAACCCTAATATCTCAAAGAATACTCTCTTCCCTTTTATCTGAGTCCCATCTTCCCAGGAGTATGACGTTGATCCCTTGTCGGTCAGCGCCTAGGCGGCAGTGCCAGCTTCACGGTCAGCCACAAACTCTGGGTCTCTACGAGCACTCGTAGCCCCATTGCAATATGTTTTTTATCTATTGTCGCTTTAATATGACTTGATTTTTACTCGTTCTGCCCGATAGGGCAGAAGTACACTACGCCGGCTGCAGTGGACATGCACTACAATGGTGCACAAATTGGTCACTCGAGAGCCAGTTTAAGAACCATTGTAGTGCATGAGCACTACAGCGGGCGTTCGGCCCATTTAAGGGCTTTAGGTTCCCGATAAACCCCCACGGCTCCTCTCCACTCTGTTGTGTCGCTAGTCCAGGACAACTGGAAACGACAGGCACTTCCTAAAGTCACCACAACCCCACACCCTTCCTCTTTTGCATACTCGAACGGGGCGGGTGCGTTTGTCATTAATTGTTTCTGCTGCAAGGACATCTTCAACTGGATGAGCTGCAAATACTGCGAACATTTCAGAAGGACGAGATGCTCAACTGCTTTTACCAGAGCGCGATCACACTTCATTATTAGAAATGGAAAAGCTTGAATTTTTGACAAGGTTTCCCAAAGAGTATTCAAATGTTGGCCTCTGTAGTGGGCGAAGCGCGTTGGGGACTAATGAGTGCAAGGAACCAGCTCTCCAGCTATAGAAGGGGATTCGATGCTCTCGCCCTTCCTTCCGAACAATGCCGCACTACCAAGTAAAACGAGAATCCTCGACCTTAGCTGAGGACAGTCGTGAACTGACATAGAGTGAAAGTATGCAAGGCGAGATATTCCAAAAAGTATCCGGCCACAACTCCGCCTTCCATATACATTGGCACAGCGGCATAATGCACTGAAAATGCCAGGAAGAGGGTATACAATTTCATGAGTTGCAGCACTCTTTGAGAGCTGCAGCACTCTTTGGTGCAGCTGTTTACAAACGGCAGCCCCTCGTTCACCATACCCCAGCCCACTGCATTCATTATATATACAATTGTTAAACGCTTACTTCGCTCTCAATAGCCAACCGACAGACGCGGATAAATGCATCCACCAACTTCATACAGGCCGCTCCCTATCCCTGTTGTTAGCCTATGGGTCAACGCCCGACGGTGAATGGCCCTAGGGCGTATTTTCACGATACTGGAGCTTGAGGAATCCCTGGGGTTTCTAATAGTGGCTAGTGAGTCCTTGCCCAGGCTTCGAATAAATTCGGTGTCTTTGCTGTTCCTTTTCATAGTAGCGTAAATGCTATTAGAGCCTCTTTCTGATGATAAACCAGGCATCGTCCAGATATATTTCAGCCCATATTGTTTGTAGGTTTGAAATACTTTGCGGTATACCCGCATCTGAAAAAGGTTTGATGCTGATGCTGGCACGTGAGGGGTTTATTATACGTAATTAACCCCTCAACTGCCAGGCATCCTAACTAATGCATATATATATATATATATGCCCAACTAATATATATGC
>NW_013548023.1:0-2192 GCF_000499425.1 Eimeria acervulina
GAAAGGCGAATGCTCTGAATAACTCAAACGAAGATTCATCAGACATTCATTCCACCGTTTTTGTGTTCAGGGTTCGATATGCACCAACGATAGGCCACCGGCAGGGAGACGAGGAACTCCTAAATGTCTTAGCTGGGACAACAGTAACTTCAGAGGGCACAACGTGTGTCGTCGTGGAGTAGCTGTCTCAGCTTCTAGAGTCTTAGGGTTTAGGGTTTATGGCTTTTACGGTTTAGAGTTTAGGGTTTAGGACGTAGGGGTTTAGGGTTTAGGGTTTAGGGTTTAGGGTTTAGGGTTTGGGGGTCAGGGCTCAGGGTCAAGGGCCCAGGGGCTGAGTTTAGGGGTTGAGACTCACCATGGCACGCATCTGAATCCTTCAACAAATACCGCTGCTGCTGAAGAAGGCAACAACACCTCGAAGAGAAATGGCTGAAAATGCAAATTGACAAAGGAAAGAAACAAAGAGCAGTAGAGAAACGGAACAAGGCGTAAACAGACGCATAAACATTGAATGCAACACGCAAGGCGTGCAACGAAGATTCCCCGAGTTGCTCCCGCAAAAAGCTGTGCTACTTATCGGCAGGACGAGCATCAGAATCAGAAGACATCTGCGCTGCATCTGAAAAAGCGGCGGCTAATGCGAACAGCAGCCGAAGCAGTGGATGAGCAAAGACCACAGGCAGAGGATTTACAGCAGGGGGCACAATGTGCGGCAGCAGAAACAGCAAGGGGGTGAGCGACAGGGCGTCGACAACTATACGAAGCAGCACCGGCTTCTTTTCCCTCGGCTCGACTGCCAGATGCGGCCATTTCTGCTGCACAGAAGGCGACAGCAGCAGTAACAGCAGCTGCACCAGTAGCGGAGCCGCCAGACTGACGCTCAGCGGAAGGCACGCCCTTCCAGGCACCAATTGTCCGCCTAGCCTCCTTTCACCAGTGCTTGCTACAGCTGCCGCCGCTGCTGGTGCCAATGCAGTCCGCCAGCATCTGCAACAGCTGCTAAGCTCGCCTCCTGTGGCCGCAACAGGACGACGCTATCGTTTCCACACAGCAAGTGTGTCTGTCTCCGCGAAAAGGGGAGGGCTAATGAGCGCTCTTCAGACTCACTTTATTGCGCACACAATTCTGCTGCCTGGTTCCGCTACTGTTGCTGCACCTTCTGTTGCTGCTTTTGCTGCTGTCCCTGTTAGTCCTGTTTGCAAGGGTATCCGCCGCTGCAGCACGCGTTGCTTGCTGGCAGCGCCATTGGAAGCATAGGAAGCAGCGGCGTTAGCAACTGCGGCTGCAGAAGCAAGATACATCTGCTTCATGCATGTTGTTGGCGCTGGAGCTGCAATAGCAGACAGCAGTTGCCTGCCTCAGCGGCCTAAAGGGGCTTGTCTTCCTTTTGAGGATTTCATGGCCGCTGGTGGCGTTATTCAACAGACAGAGGGGCACTAGGATTGTAACGAGACAGCCCCGTGGGCAACTAAACCTGCATCCGCTGCCACCTGACGATGCAGCGGCTTCTTTTGATGCTGTTGGTGTTTGCGCTCGCGCCAGCGAAACGGTCAGCCCCCAACTGGCTTGTGGGGCCCAGCAAAAACGAGCTGCCGCACAGTTTCTGGACACTCCCACTTTTTCTCTAGCCGCTGCCGTTTATACACCTTCTGCTGCCGGGACTACTGCCGCTGCTGCTATCGTCGTGCGGCAGCGGGAACAGCACAGGCCACCACTATCAGCAGTAGCAGTAGCAGCAGCAGCAGGAGCAGCAGCAGCAGCACAGCAGCAGGCGTGACTGTTCTTCTCTCGTAGGTTTCGTCTGTGGGGTAACACAAAACTGGAAGTGAGCGCCAACTTCCTGCCAACGATTAGAACTAGAAGGAATTGCTGTTAGTGTTGCATCAGTTGCAGGAGATGCAGCACCAGGCGCAGCAACGGCAGCAACGGCAGCGTCACCAAAAGCAGCCTGGGGGATCCTACGCAAGCGTTAGAGGTGTACGACTAGCAAGAGGTGTAACAGAAATTGTCTCTAAAAGATGCACACTTCAGGCAGCCACAACGCACAAAACACATCAAGCGCTGCTGTGGCGGGAAAGCCAATGAGCGACCCCGGAACTGGACCAGCAGCAAATGCGACAAGAACAGCAGTGGAGGTAGCAGCAATGACTGCCGCCCTGAGGCAGAATGCAGATGGATAAGCCCATCGCCCC
>NW_013548022.1:0-1822 GCF_000499425.1 Eimeria acervulina
TACATATATATCTATATATATATATATGTATATATATATATATATATATATATCTGCATATGTATGCATAAAACATGAAAAAATTAAAGACATCCAGAGAAACGTACAAACGAACTTATCAGCGTAAACATATATATATATTATATATTTATATTTATATCTAGACTAATAGTGTATATATATATATACACTATATAGATGCAATATATATTTATGCATACACAATATATATATATATATATATATTTAAATTTACACGTATATTCCTATTTATATAAATACATAAATATAATATATATATATATTAATATATATACACAAATACATATTTATGCATCTATCTTCCTATATATATATATATATATATACATGCATATCTGTCCACATGCATATACAAATAAACCTATAAGTAGATATGCATAGACGCATGCTATATATATACTCATATACACATATACACATACACATATGCATATATATATATATATAATATATATATATATATATAATAGACATCTAACAGCGTACATATAAACATACATACAATCATACGCACATTTGTATACACATCTGTATATGTATATATATATATATATGTAAACACACAGATATAATATATATATATATATATATATGTAGGCATGCATTTATAAACATATATATATGTATATACCGATGCATGTATGCATATACATACATCGATATACACATACAAAAAGATATACACATACAAATACATATAATAATGTAATATACATATATATATATATACATTATATATATATATATATATATATATATATGTATGCATGCATATAGTTAGAAAAAAACATGCAGATATACAAGCCCTAAAGTAAACGCATATATTCAGAAACAGATAAATACATATAAATAAACAAATAAATAAATATATTTATATATCTAGATAGATATAGATAGACAAATCTATATATATATATATATATACATCTATATACCTACACAGCAACAAAAGAAAATAAGAAAAAACAAACAAACAAACAAACGCACAACAAACGATAAAAATATTATCTGCATATATTATCACCTTTGTTCAATTTACATAAACCCATATGCATGCAGATATAAATGTATATGCTTATATAATTATATATATATCTACATATATATATATATATATACATATATACATATACATATATACATATATATATATATATATATACTTATAAACACACAAAAAAATATGAATATACTTTGAGTCATGCACATATGCATATGTACATATATACATATATATATACATATATATATACAGGTATATATAACATGTATATTATATATACTGCATGTATGTATTATATTATATATATATATATATATATATATATATGAAGAAGCATGCATGCAAGCCACAAACAAAAGCCGAGAAGACAAACGCATGCAGACAAATGCACTGCAGGCATAAACAGAATCATATACAGTGCATGCATTTAAAGATATAGGTAAATATATATATATATATGCATATCTATATATATACATCCATATTAATATACATAGACGCACATATACATATATATACATATAGATTTGTTGATGAATTACTATATATAATACCTCTATCTATATATCTATCGATCTATCTACCTATATAAATAAATATATATATATATAATTAAACATATGCATACAGAAGCATATCATATACCTATGCATATATACATATATATAGACACACAAACGTATACTTATAGAAATATGTTATCCATACATATATTAATATTTAAAAATATATAATTGTGCATATATATATATAAATATATATATAAATATATATATA
>NW_013548021.1:0-1690 GCF_000499425.1 Eimeria acervulina
TATATATTTATATATTTGTATATGTATATATGCATATATATTTGTATATATATATTTATATTTATATTTATATAATTCATATAAATTTTTGTTTACATTTTAAAATATAAATTTTTTATAATGCGCTCGCTGCTGTCTGCTGAGCAACGAAAGTAAGCAAAGATATATGAAAACAAATGCTAAAAAATAAACAATAAATAAATAAATAATAATGGACAACTTATAAATAATTATTAATTATTAATTAATAATAAATAATTATTAATAATTTATCTGCATGCAGCAGCAGCAGCAGCAAGCCCTATTACAGCAAACGCCGCCCCACACCGTGTTGAGGTGTCTGTACACCTCAGCAGCAGCAGCAAATAGCTTTCTTCTTATTGTTTTTCTCTTGTTTCTTTCGTGTTGAAACTATATACGAAGCAGAAACAACAGTAGCAACAGCTGCTGCAGCAGCAGGTGCAGCAGCCCTAATAGCAGCAGCAGCAGCGACGCAGCAGCGACGCAGCAGCGACGCAGCAACAGATCAAGCGGAGGCATGCCTCCTGCAGACGCAAAGACAAGAGCCTTGAGGGTTTAGGGTTTAGGGTTTAGGGTTTCTTGTTGCTTGCTGTTGCGTTTATCGCTGTTCTCCTCTCTTTGCAGGGGCCCTTTTGATTTAAGTGTAGCTAGCTCGCAGCTAGCTGTTGTCTGTAGTTCTGGCTAGCTAGCTAGCTAGCTAGCTGGCTGTCTGCGGGCACCCTGGTGGTCTCCCTTGGGGTTTAGGGTTTAGGGTTTAGGGTTTAGGGTTTGCAGAGCGTCCTTGGTTTGTATTGCGAGACTTCAAGCTCGCTGTGTCAGAATCACTGGTCTTAGCTAGCTATCTGGCTAGCCAGCTAGCTATCCAGATAGCTATTCTTCTGTTCTCTAGCTAGCTTTTCAGCTAGCTGTCTAGCTAGCTAGCTAGCTCCCCATTCAGCTATCTCTCTAGCTGGCTAGCTCTCCAGCTAGCTATCTCTCTAGCTGGCTAGCTCCCTAGCTAGCCACCTCTCAGGCTAGCTATCTCTCAAGCTAGCTAGCTAGCTAACTATCTGGGGCTCCTATCTATCTATCTAGCTAGCTAGCTAGCTAGCTAGGCCTCTCCCCGCGGTCTCTCTCTCCCTCTCACTCTCCCCCCCCTCTCTCTCTCGCTAGCTAGCTAGCTAGCTAACTAGCTAGCTGTCTGTGTATAGATAGCTAGCTGTTACAATGGGTGTGTCTGGTGAGGAGTTAGCAGCAGAGCTGCGTGCTGCACTTGCAGCAGAATATATAACTATAGAAGACAAGTCTTGCGGATGCGGTGCGGCGTTTGAATGCATTATAGTGTCTCCTCAGTTTGAAGGTTTAACGCACCTGCAGAGACAGCGAAAAGTATTCGCTTTAATTAAATCTCAAATGCAACAGCTGCATGCATTACAGTTGCGAACTTTTACACCCAAAGAGTGGCAGCAAAAACAACACACATAATTAGCATGCATACTTCTCTATTATCTCTTTATAAAGATATATTAATATATATATATATATATATATTAATATATATATATATATATTTATATATGTGCATATATATTTAGGTGTATGTGCAGTTATATCTGTGGGGACAGCAAATAAATTAATTCTTTTTTTCTTGCCTTCTGTTTATATATATATATATATATATATAAATAAA
>NW_013548020.1:0-1716 GCF_000499425.1 Eimeria acervulina
TATATATATATATATATATATATATGCAAATAGCTTTGTACCTATACACCTATGCATTATATGCATATATGTGTATGCAGGTATGTATAGGTGAATATACATATATATATGTATGTATATCTATATACGTATATGTGTATGTATATCTATATATCTATATAATTATATCTTTATATCTGCCTGTACATGCGTATGTGTACCTACATAGAATATACACCTAGCATACATAAATGCACACAAAAATATCAATCTATCTATACAAATATATATATATATATATATACACACATATATATATATATATATTGTATAATGTGCATAATGACTAACATACATAGGCTTATATTCTTAATATTAACACAATAATACATATATATATATATATATCTATATCTATATATCTATATATAGATATATATATATATATATCTATATCTATATATATCTATATATATATATATATATATCTATATCTATATCTATATATCTATATCTATATATACATGCATTATATATAAAAATATATAATGTCTATATAAAGGAGCCCAACCGCCTTTTGGCGTTTGTTGTTGTTTAGAGACAAAAAGACGAAGACACAACAGACAGCTCCCCTCAGCTTGAAGCCGTTAGGGTTTATATAAGGGTTTATATAAAAGCTTACAAGGGTTTACAAGGGTTTACAAGGGTATATTAGGCTTTATGAGGGTTTAATCAGGGTTTGCACATAAAGGTTTATTACAGTTTGTTCGGCTTTAATATGCTTTGTGTGTGAGGGTTTATAAGGGTTTATAAGGGTGTATAAGGATGTAAAAGGGTTTATAATGATATATAGGGGGTTTAGGGTTGGATGTATAAGGGTTTATAAGGATGAATTAGGGTTTACAAGGACGTACAAGGGTTTATAAGGGTATATAAGGGTTAATAAAGATATATAAGGATATATAATGATACAAAAGGGTTTATAAGGGTTTATAAGGGTTTACAAGGGTTTATAAGGGTTTATAAGAAGGGTTTATAAGAAGGGTGAATAAGAAGGGTGAATAAGAAGGGTGAATAAGAAGGGTTTATGCATCATTGGACGGGTCTGCTTCTTGCTGACTGAGCCCCTCTTCTTCTTCTTCATCATCATCATCATCATCATCATCGTCTTCATCGTCTTCTTCGTCGTCATCTTCGTCTTCATCGCTAAGTGCATCCCCTAAAAAGTATGCGACAGGCGAATGCCAAATCTCTCTGCGGATTACCTCACCTACGTCCGGCCAGCACTCAGGCCAGGGTTCTTTAGAAAACCATTCAAAGAAAGACCAGGGTCCTGCTGCTGTTGCTGCTGCTGCATCTTCATCTTCATTATTATCATTATCATTATCATCTTCTTCATCATCTTCTTCTCTTTCTTGTGATATATTATTATCTTTATTATTATTTTTTTTATTATTTTTTCTTTGCTTTCTTAGCTTATTTTGACTCAATCTTTGACGACTTTGTTCCCGCTGTCTTTGTCTTCTTGCAACTGCTACAGGATTATCTTTCTTATCCAACCAATTTATATTTGTTGCTTCTATTATCTCTTCTTCAGCAAGGCCTCCTCGAGTAAAATGTACTTCTTTTAC
The DNA here is from genome assembly GCF_000499425.1 of Eimeria acervulina. Classification (NCBI taxonomy): domain Eukaryota; phylum Apicomplexa; class Conoidasida; order Eucoccidiorida; family Eimeriidae; genus Eimeria; species Eimeria acervulina. The sequence continues at coordinate 1,611 of NW_013548020.1, forward strand.
TAACTCTAAAGGCGAAAACACCTTCTCCGCCTCTGGCGAAAAAACCTAAAAAAACAAACAAAAAATCAAACACAATCTTATTTATTATTTTTATTATTATTATTAT